>NW_027506968.1:0-300000 GCF_052324685.1 Brachyhypopomus gauderio | reverse complement strand
ACAAAAATGCACTAGTGGTGCTTTTATTTGAAAAACTATTTCTTTTGACTTTATTTGTTGTCCTGTTGCCTTGGTAAAATGCCTATAGCCTAAGGGCACGGCCTCCTTTTGACTTTATTTGTTGTCCTGTTGCCTTGGTAAAATGCCTATAGCCTAAGGGCACGGCCTCCTTTTGACTTTATTTGTTGTCCCGTTGCCTTGGTAAAATGCCTATAGCCTAAGGGCACGGCCTCCTTTTGACTTTATTTGTTGTCCCGTTGCCTTGGTAAAATGCCTATAGCCTAAGGGCACTGTTGTCCCGTTGCCTTGGTAAAATGCCTATAGCCTAAGGGCACGGCCTCCTTTTGACTATATTTGTTGTCCCGTTGCCTTGGTAAAATGCCTATAGCCTAAGGGCATGGCCTCCTTTTGAGTTTATTTGTTGTCCCGTTGCCTTGGTAAAATGCCTATAACCTAAAGGCACGGCCTCCTTTTGATTATTCTTTTAATAATCTACAAAATAAAACATTTCAGTCACATAAACAGACACAGGGCAAGGTAAACTAAATGGTACACATAATTACAGACATATTTAATAATTGTACATTATCATAACATAAAACAGATCAATACCGGAGCCACGGGGGCTCATGGGTAAGTCGGGAATTCCCCATTGGACCGACGCAAATTACCCATGAGACCCCACGGCGGCTCCGTTAATGATGTGTTTTACATGATGGTTATGTTGTACAATTATTAAATACATGTGTAATTGGTTGTATCATTTAGTTTAGCTTGCCTTGTGTCTGTTTATGTAACTGTACAGTCGTTGTGACTCCCGCCATGTGTGTGTGTTGCCCTGTCATTACCACCATTCATATAAGTGGTGAATATCAGCAAAAGCTCCTGCATATAGAGCATGTGTGCTGCAATATTCCACACACCACAATTAGGTCTGTCATCCTTTTAAGAACGCACTTGTCTACCAACTTTTACTATAGTGCAAACCACAATATAGCAAAATGCACATGTTTAATCATTTATTAAACTGATTAGTCTTTGCAATACATTTTTCTTATCGTTCTTCCGTCATGCAGCTAGGCTACTTCCGTTATGCTTTCCATTCCACAATCTATAGTCTTAAAGAATTCAAATTCCTGCCGCGCGACCTACAGAGTCGCCTGCTTCACAACCCGTGTGAGCTGTCTAGAACCACAGAGGTGCTTCACTCTGGTAACGTTATTTACAGGTGGCAAGGGCAGCATATTTCTCCAGCAACTTCTTTAGAGTTTGGCTTCCAGTACCACTGTAGAGACCATTTTCTGCGCTAAAGAGTCACAAGCATATTTTTACAATCACAATGATTGGCACCTTTCATGACACTTTTAAAGCCACCTGTGTTGAAAATCGTGCCCATGTCTCTAAGCAGCCATGTCTCAACACAGAAGATACCTCTCCAAAGCTCATGGGCACACCACACCAGAGACATGAACTCTCTTCAGCAAGATCACAGCCTCCAACATCTTTCAAGCAATTCCATCACATAAACCAAGCTGTTTGGGCTAGGACAAACATTCACAAGTTCCTGATCCAAAGAGACCATAAAGTCTACATACAAAGCCATAAATAACCCATGAGTAGACCATATACTGTTCACTAATTATATTTCTTATTACATTATATCCAGTCATCTTACAACAGTCCTCAGGACACGTATACTTCAAAAAAGATAATAATTATCATTGGTTATTCTATAAAAAGAAGAAAATGTGAAATGTATTCTCACTATACCTGTTTAGAACAGTTTTGTAGACGTCAAAACTCATTACAAAGGCACAAACTTTATCAAAATGACAAACTTTAGAGGTTAGAAAGTTAACACTAATTTGTAAATGAACAAAAATGCACTAGTGGTGCTTTTATTTGAAAAACTATTTCTTTTGACTTTATTTGTTGTCCTGTTGCCTTGGTAAAATGCCTATAGCCTAAGGGCACGGCCTCCTTTTGACTTTATTTGTTGTCCTGTTGCCTTGGTAAAATGCCTATAGCCTAAGGGCACGGCCTCCTTTTGACTTTATTTGTTGTCCCGTTGCCTTGGTAAAATGCCTATAGCCTAAGGGCACGGCCTCCTTTTGACTTTATTTGTTGTCCCGTTGCCTTGGTAAAATGCCTATAGCCTAAGGGCACTGTTGTCCCGTTGCCTTGGTAAAATGCCTATAGCCTAAGGGCACGGCCTCCTTTTGACTATATTTGTTGTCCCGTTGCCTTGGTAAAATGCCTATAGCCTAAGGGCATGGCCTCCTTTTGACTTTATTTGTTGTCCCGTTGCCTTGGTAAAATGCCTATAACCTAAAGGCACGGCCTCCTTTTGATTATTCTTTTAATAATCTACAAAATAAAACATTTCAGTCACATAAACAGACACAGGGCAAGGTAAACTAAATGGTACACATAATTACAGACATATTTAATAATTGTACATTATCATAACATAAAACAGATCAATACCGGAGCCACGGGGGCTCATGGGTAAGTCGGGAATTCCCCATTGGACCGACGCAAATTACCCATGAGACCCCACGGCGGCTCCGTTAATGATGTGTTTTACATGATGGTTATGTTGTACAATTATTAAATGCATGTGTAATTGGTTGTATCATTTAGTTTAGCTTGCCTTGTGTCTGTTTATGTAACTGTACAGTCGTTGTGACTCCCGCCATGTGTGTGTGTTGCCCTGTCATTACCACCATTCATATAAGTGGTGAATATCAGCAAAAGCTCCTGCATATAGAGCATGTGTGCTGCAATATTCCACACACCACAATTAGGTCTGTCATCCTTTTAAGAACGCACTTGTCTACCAACTTTTACTATAGTGCAAACCACAATATAGCAAAATGCACATGTTTAATCATTTATTAAACTGATTAGTCTTTGCAATACATTTTTCTTATCGTTCTTCCGTCATGCAGCTAGGCTACTTCCGTTATGCTTTCCATTCCACAATCTATAGTCTTAAAGAATTCAAATTCCTGCCGCGCGACCTACAGAGTCGCCTGCTTCACAACCCGTGTGAGCTGTCTAGAACCACAGAGGTGCTTCACTCTGGTAACGTTATTTACAGGTGGCAAGGGCAGCATATTTCTCCAGCAACTTCTTTAGAGTTTGGCTTCCAGTACCACTGTAGAGACCATTTTCTGCGCTAAAGAGTCACAAGCATATTTTTACAATCACAATGATTGGCACCTTTCATGACACTTTTAAAGCCACCTGTGTTGAAAATCGTGCCCATGTCTCTAAGCAGCCATGTCTCAACACAGAAGATACCTCTCCAAAGCTCATGGGCACACCACACCAGAGACATGAACTCTCTTCAGCAAGATCACAGCCTCCAACATCTTTCAAGCAATTCCATCACATAAACCAAGCTGTTTGGGCTAGGACAAACATTCACAAGTTCCTGATCCAAAGAGACCATAAAGTCTACATACAAAGCCATAAATAACCCATGAGTAGTCCATATACTGTTCACTAATTATATTTCTTATTACATTATATCCAGTCATCTTACAACAGTCCTCAGGACACGTATACTTCAAAAAAGATAATAATTATCATTGGTTATTCTATAAAAAGAAGAAAATGTGAAATGTATTCTCACTATACCTGTTTAGAACAGTTTTGTAGATGTCAAAACTCATTACAAAGGCACAAACTTTATCAAAATGACAAACTTTAGAGGTTAGAAAGTTAACACTAATTTGTAAATGAACAAAAATGCACGAGTGGTGCTTTTATTTGAAAAACTATTTCTTTTGACTTCATTTGTTGTCCCGTTGCCATGGTAAAATGCCTATAGCCTAAGGGCACGGCCTCCATTTGACTTTATTTGTTGTCCTGTTGCCTTGGTAAAATGCCTATAGCCTAAGGGCACGGCCTCCTTTTGACTTTATTTGTTGTCCTGTTGCCTTGGTAAAATGCCTATAGCCTAAGGGCACGGCCTCCTTTTGACTTTATTTGTTGTCCCGTTGCCTTGGTAAAATGCCTATAGCCTAAGGGCACGGCCTCCTTTTGACTATATTTGTTGTCCCGTTGCCTTGGTAAAATGCCTATAGCCTAAGGGCATGGCCTCCTTTTGAGTTTATTTGTTGTCCCGTTGCCTTGGTAAAATGCCTATAACCTAAGGGCACGGCCTCCTTTTGATTATTCTTTTAATAATCTACAAAATAAAACATTTCAGTCACATAAACAGACACAGGGCAAGGTAAACTAAATGGTACACATAATTACAGACATATTTAATAATTGTACATTATCATAACATAAAACAGATCAATACCGGAGCCACGGGGGCTCATGAGTAAGTCGGGAATTCCCCATTGGACCGACGCAAATTACCCATGAGACCCCACGGCGGCTCCGTTAATGATGTGTTTTACATGATGGTTATGTTGTACAATTATTAAGTACATGTGTAATTGGTTGTATCATTTAGTTTAGCTTGCCTTGTGTCTGTTTATGTAACTGTACAGTCGTTGTGACTCTCACCATGTGTGTGTGTTGCCCTGTCATTACCACCATTCATATAAGTGGTGAATATCAGCAAAAGCTCCTGCATATAGAGCATGTGTGCTGCAATATTCCACACACCACAATTAGGTCTGTCATCCTTTTAAGAACGCACTTGTCTACCAACTTTTACTATAGTGCAAACCACAATATAGCAAAATGCACATGTTTAATCATTCATTAAACTGATTAGTCTTTGCAATACATTTTTCTTATCATTCTTCCGTCATGCAGCTAGGCTACTTCCGTTATGCTTTCCATTCCACAATCTATAGTCTTAAAGAATTCAAATTCCTGCCGCGCGACCTACAGAGTCGCCTGCTTCACAACCCGTGTGAGCTGTCTAGAACCACAGAGGTGCTTCACTCTGGTAACGTTATTTACAGGTGGCAAGGGCAGCATATTTCTCCAGCAACTTCTTTAGAGTTTGGCTTCCAGTACCACTGTAGAGACCATTTTCTGCGCTAAAGAGTCACAAGCATATTTTTACAATCACAATGATTGGCACCTTTCATGACACTTTTAAAGCCACCTGTGTTGAAAATCGTGCCCATGTCTCTAAGCAGCCATGTCTCAACACAGAAGATACCTCTCCAAAGCTCATGGGCACACCACACCAGAGACATGAACTCTCTTCAGCAAGATCACAGCCTCCAACATCTTTCAAGCAATTCCATCACATAAACCAAGCTGTTTGGGCTAGGACAAACATTCACAAGTTCCTGATCCAAAGAGACCATAAAGTCTACATACAAAGCCATAAATAACCCATGAGTAGTCCATATACTGTTCACTAATTATATTTCTTATTACATTATATCCAGTCATCTTACAACAGTCCTCAGGACACGTATACTTCAAAAAAGATAATAATTATCATTGGTTATTCTATAAAAAGAAGAAAATGTGAAATGTATTCTCACTATACCTGTTTAGAACAGTTTTGTAGATGTCAAAACTCATTACAAAGGCACAAACTTTATCAAAATGACAAACTTTAGAGGTTAGAAAGTTAACACTAATTTGTAAATGAACAAAAATGCACGAGTGGTGCTTTTATTTGAAAAACTATTTCTTTTGACTTCATTTGTTGTCCCGTTGCCATGGTAAAATGCCTATAGCCTAAGGGCACGGCCTCCATTTGACTTTATTTGTTGTCCTGTTGCCTTGGTAAAATGCCTATAGCCTAAGGGCACGGCCTCCTTTTGACTTTATTTGTTGTCCTGTTGCCTTGGTAAAATGCCTATAGCCTAAGGGCACGGCCTCCTTTTGACTTTATTTGTTGTCCCGTTGCCTTGGTAAAATGCCTATAGCCTAAGGGCACGGCCTCCTTTTGACTATATTTGTTGTCCCGTTGCCTTGGTAAAATGCCTATAGCCTAAGGGCATGGCCTCCTTTTGAGTTTATTTGTTGTCCCGTTGCCTTGGTAAAATGCCTATAACCTAAGGGCACGGCCTCCTTTTGATTATTCTTTTAATAATCTACAAAATAAAACATTTCAGTCACATAAACAGACACAGGGCAAGGTAAACTAAATGGTACACATAATTACAGACATATTTAATAATTGTACATTATCATAACATAAAACAGATCAATACCGGAGCCACGGGGGCTCATGAGTAAGTCGGGAATTCCCCATTGGACCGACGCAAATTACCCATGAGACCCCACGGCGGCTCCGTTAATGATGTGTTTTACATGATGGTTATGTTGTACAATTATTAAGTACATGTGTAATTGGTTGTATCATTTAGTTTAGCTTGCCTTGTGTCTGTTTATGTAACTGTACAGTCGTTGTGACTCTCACCATGTGTGTGTGTTGCCCTGTCATTACCACCATTCATATAAGTGGTGAATATCAGCAAAAGCTCCTGCATATAGAGCATGTGTGCTGCAATATTCCACACACCACAATTAGGTCTGTCATCCTTTTAAGAACGCACTTGTCTACCAACTTTTACTATAGTGCAAACCACAATATAGCAAAATGCACATGTTTAATCATTCATTAAACTGATTAGTCTTTGCAATACATTTTTCTTATCATTCTTCCGTCATGCAGCTAGGCTACTTCCGTTATGCTTTCCATTCCACAATCTATAGTCTTAAAGAATTCAAATTCCTGCCGCGCGACCTACAGAGTCGCCTGCTTCACAACCCGTGTGAGCTGTCTAGAACCACAGAGGTGCTTCACTCTGGTAACGTTATTTACAGGTGGCAAGGGCAGCATATTTCTCCAGCAACTTCTTTAGAGTTTGGCTTCCAGTACCACTGTAGAGACCATTTTCTGCGCTAAAGAGTCACAAGCATATTTTTACAATCACAATGATTGGCACCTTTCATGACACTTTTAAAGCCACCTGTGTTGAAAATCGTGCCCATGTCTCTAAGCAGCCATGTCTCAACACAGAAGATACCTCTCCAAAGCTCATGGGCACACCACACCAGAGACATGAACTCTCTTCAGCAAGATCACAGCCTCCAACATCTTTCAAGCAATTCCATCACATAAACCAAGCTGTTTGGGCTAGGACAAACATTCACAAGTTCCTGATCCAAAGAGACCATAAAGTCTACATACAAAGCCATAAATAACCCATGAGTAGACCATATACTGTTCACTAATTATATTTCTTATTACATTATATCCAGTCATCTTACAACAGTCCTCAGGACACGTATACTTCAAAAAAGATAATAATTATCATTGGTTATTCTATAAAAAGAAGAAAATGTGAAATGTATTCTCACTATACCTGTTTAGAACAGTTTTGTAGACGTCAAAACTCATTACAAAGGCACAAACTTTATCAAAATGACAAACTTTAGAGGTTAGAAAGTTAACACTAATTTGTAAATGAACAAAAATGCACGAGTGGTGCTTTTATTTGAAAAACTATTTCTTTTGACTTCATTTGTTGTCCCGTTGCCATGGTAAAATGCCTATAGCCTAAGGGCACGGCCTCCTTTTGACTTTATTTGTTGTCCTGTTGCCTTGGTAAAATGCCTATAGCCTAAGGGCACGGCCTCCTTTTGACTTTATTTGTTGTCCTGTTGCCTTGGTAAAATGCCTATAGCCTAAGGGCACGGCCTCCTTTTGACTTTATTTGTTGTCCCGTTGCCTTGGTAAAATGCCTATAGCCTAAGGGCACGGCCTCCTTTTGACTTTATTTGTTGTCCCGTTGCCTTGGTAAAATGCCTATAGCCTAAGGGCACTGTTGTCCCGTTGCCTTGGTAAAATGCCTATAGCCTAAGGGCACGGCCTCCTTTTGACTATATTTGTTGTCCCGTTGCCTTGGTAAAATGCCTATAGCCTAAGGGCATGGCCTCCTTTTGACTTTATTTGTTGTCCCGTTGCCTTGGTAAAATGCCTATAACCTAAAGGCACGGCCTCCTTTTGATTATTCTTTTAATAATCTACAAAATAAAACATTTCAGTCACATAAACAGACACAGGGCAAGGTAAACTAAATGGTACACATAATTACAGACATATTTAATAATTGTACATTATCATAACATAAAACAGATCAATACCGGAGCCACGGGGGCTCATGGGTAAGTCGGGAATTCCCCATTGGACCGACGCAAATTACCCATGAGACCCCACGGCGGCTCCGTTAATGATGTGTTTTACATGATGGTTATGTTGTACAATTATTAAATGCATGTGTAATTGGTTGTATCATTTAGTTTAGCTTGCCTTGTGTCTGTTTATGTAACTGTACAGTCGTTGTGACTCCCGCCATGTGTGTGTGTTGCCCTGTCATTACCACCATTCATATAAGTGGTGAATATCAGCAAAAGCTCCTGCATATAGAGCATGTGTGCTGCAATATTCCACACACCACAATTAGGTCTGTCATCCTTTTAAGAACGCACTTGTCTACCAACTTTTACTATAGTGCAAACCACAATATAGCAAAATGCACATGTTTAATCATTTATTAAACTGATTAGTCTTTGCAATACATTTTTCTTATCGTTCTTCCGTCATGCAGCTAGGCTACTTCCGTTATGCTTTCCATTCCACAATCTATAGTCTTAAAGAATTCAAATTCCTGCCGCGCGACCTACAGAGTCGCCTGCTTCACAACCCGTGTGAGCTGTCTAGAACCACAGAGGTGCTTCACTCTGGTAACGTTATTTACAGGTGGCAAGGGCAGCATATTTCTCCAGCAACTTCTTTAGAGTTTGGCTTCCAGTACCACTGTAGAGACCATTTTCTGCGCTAAAGAGTCACAAGCATATTTTTACAATCACAATGATTGGCACCTTTCATGACACTTTTAAAGCCACCTGTGTTGAAAATCGTGCCCATGTCTCTAAGCAGCCATGTCTCAACACAGAAGATACCTCTCCAAAGCTCATGGGCACACCACACCAGAGACATGAACTCTCTTCAGCAAGATCACAGCCTCCAACATCTTTCAAGCAATTCCATCACATAAACCAAGCTGTTTGGGCTAGGACAAACATTCACAAGTTCCTGATCCAAAGAGACCATAAAGTCTACATACAAAGCCATAAATAACCCATGAGTAGTCCATATACTGTTCACTAATTATATTTCTTATTACATTATATCCAGTCATCTTACAACAGTCCTCAGGACACGTATACTTCAAAAAAGATAATAATTATCATTGGTTATTCTATAAAAAGAAGAAAATGTGAAATGTATTCTCACTATACCTGTTTAGAACAGTTTTGTAGATGTCAAAACTCATTACAAAGGCACAAACTTTATCAAAATGACAAACTTTAGAGGTTAGAAAGTTAACACTAATTTGTAAATGAACAAAAATGCACGAGTGGTGCTTTTATTTGAAAAACTATTTCTTTTGACTTCATTTGTTGTCCCGTTGCCATGGTAAAATGCCTATAGCCTAAGGGCACGGCCTCCATTTGACTTTATTTGTTGTCCTGTTGCCTTGGTAAAATGCCTATAGCCTAAGGGCACGGCCTCCTTTTGACTTTATTTGTTGTCCTGTTGCCTTGGTAAAATGCCTATAGCCTAAGGGCACGGCCTCCTTTTGACTTTATTTGTTGTCCCGTTGCCTTGGTAAAATGCCTATAGCCTAAGGGCACGGCCTCCTTTTGACTATATTTGTTGTCCCGTTGCCTTGGTAAAATGCCTATAGCCTAAGGGCATGGCCTCCTTTTGAGTTTATTTGTTGTCCCGTTGCCTTGGTAAAATGCCTATAACCTAAGGGCACGGCCTCCTTTTGATTATTCTTTTAATAATCTACAAAATAAAACATTTCAGTCACATAAACAGACACAGGGCAAGGTAAACTAAATGGTACACATAATTACAGACATATTTAATAATTGTACATTATCATAACATAAAACAGATCAATACCGGAGCCACGGGGGCTCATGAGTAAGTCGGGAATTCCCCATTGGACCGACGCAAATTACCCATGAGACCCCACGGCGGCTCCGTTAATGATGTGTTTTACATGATGGTTATGTTGTACAATTATTAAGTACATGTGTAATTGGTTGTATCATTTAGTTTAGCTTGCCTTGTGTCTGTTTATGTAACTGTACAGTCGTTGTGACTCTCACCATGTGTGTGTGTTGCCCTGTCATTACCACCATTCATATAAGTGGTGAATATCAGCAAAAGCTCCTGCATATAGAGCATGTGTGCTGCAATATTCCACACACCACAATTAGGTCTGTCATCCTTTTAAGAACGCACTTGTCTACCAACTTTTACTATAGTGCAAACCACAATATAGCAAAATGCACATGTTTAATCATTCATTAAACTGATTAGTCTTTGCAATACATTTTTCTTATCATTCTTCCGTCATGCAGCTAGGCTACTTCCGTTATGCTTTCCATTCCACAATCTATAGTCTTAAAGAATTCAAATTCCTGCCGCGCGACCTACAGAGTCGCCTGCTTCACAACCCGTGTGAGCTGTCTAGAACCACAGAGGTGCTTCACTCTGGTAACGTTATTTACAGGTGGCAAGGGCAGCATATTTCTCCAGCAACTTCTTTAGAGTTTGGCTTCCAGTACCACTGTAGAGACCATTTTCTGCGCTAAAGAGTCACAAGCATATTTTTACAATCACAATGATTGGCACCTTTCATGACACTTTTAAAGCCACCTGTGTTGAAAATCGTGCCCATGTCTCTAAGCAGCCATGTCTCAACACAGAAGATACCTCTCCAAAGCTCATGGGCACACCACACCAGAGACATGAACTCTCTTCAGCAAGATCACAGCCTCCAACATCTTTCAAGCAATTCCATCACATAAACCAAGCTGTTTGGGCTAGGACAAACATTCACAAGTTCCTGATCCAAAGAGACCATAAAGTCTACATACAAAGCCATAAATAACCCATGAGTAGACCATATACTGTTCACTAATTATATTTCTTATTACATTATATCCAGTCATCTTACAACAGTCCTCAGGACACGTATACTTCAAAAAAGATAATAATTATCATTGGTTATTCTATAAAAAGAAGAAAATGTGAAATGTATTCTCACTATACCTGTTTAGAACAGTTTTGTAGACGTCAAAACTCATTACAAAGGCACAAACTTTATCAAAATGACAAACTTTAGAGGTTAGAAAGTTAACACTAATTTGTAAATGAACAAAAATGCACGAGTGGTGCTTTTATTTGAAAAACTATTTCTTTTGACTTCATTTGTTGTCCCGTTGCCATGGTAAAATGCCTATAGCCTAAGGGCACGGCCTCCTTTTGACTTTATTTGTTGTCCTGTTGCCTTGGTAAAATGCCTATAGCCTAAGGGCACGGCCTCCTTTTGACTTTATTTGTTGTCCTGTTGCCTTGGTAAAATGCCTATAGCCTAAGGGCACGGCCTCCTTTTGACTTTATTTGTTGTCCCGTTGCCTTGGTAAAATGCCTATAGCCTAAGGGCACGGCCTCCTTTTGACTTTATTTGTTGTCCCGTTGCCTTGGTAAAATGCCTATAGCCTAAGGGCACTGTTGTCCCGTTGCCTTGGTAAAATGCCTATAGCCTAAGGGCACGGCCTCCTTTTGACTATATTTGTTGTCCCGTTGCCTTGGTAAAATGCCTATAGCCTAAGGGCATGGCCTCCTTTTGAGTTTATTTGTTGTCCCGTTGCCTTGGTAAAATGCCTATAACCTAAAGGCACGGCCTCCTTTTGATTATTCTTTTAATAATCTACAAAATAAAACATTTCAGTCACATAAACAGACACAGGGCAAGGTAAACTAAATGGTACACATAATTACAGACATATTTAATAATTGTACATTATCATAACATAAAACAGATCAATACCGGAGCCACGGGGGCTCATGGGTAAGTCGGGAATTCCCCATTGGACCGACGCAAATTACCCATGAGACCCCACGGCGGCTCCGTTAATGATGTGTTTTACATGATGGTTATGTTGTACAATTATTAAATGCATGTGTAATTGGTTGTATCATTTAGTTTAGCTTGCCTTGTGTCTGTTTATGTAACTGTACAGTCGTTGTGACTCCCGCCATGTGTGTGTGTTGCCCTGTCATTACCACCATTCATATAAGTGGTGAATATCAGCAAAAGCTCCTGCATATAGAGCATGTGTGCTGCAATATTCCACACACCACAATTAGGTCTGTCATCCTTTTAAGAACGCACTTGTCTACCAACTTTTACTATAGTGCAAACCACAATATAGCAAAATGCACATGTTTAATCATTTATTAAACTGATTAGTCTTTGCAATACATTTTTCTTATCGTTCTTCCGTCATGCAGCTAGGCTACTTCCGTTATGCTTTCCATTCCACAATCTATAGTCTTAAAGAATTCAAATTCCTGCCGCGCGACCTACAGAGTCGCCTGCTTCACAACCCGTGTGAGCTGTCTAGAACCACAGAGGTGCTTCACTCTGGTAACGTTATTTACAGGTGGCAAGGGCAGCATATTTCTCCAGCAACTTCTTTAGAGTTTGGCTTCCAGTACCACTGTAGAGACCATTTTCTGCGCTAAAGAGTCACAAGCATATTTTTACAATCACAATGATTGGCACCTTTCATGACACTTTTAAAGCCACCTGTGTTGAAAATCGTGCCCATGTCTCTAAGCAGCCATGTCTCAACACAGAAGATACCTCTCCAAAGCTCATGGGCACACCACACCAGAGACATGAACTCTCTTCAGCAAGATCACAGCCTCCAACATCTTTCAAGCAATTCCATCACATAAACCAAGCTGTTTGGGCTAGGACAAACATTCACAAGTTCCTGATCCAAAGAGACCATAAAGTCTACATACAAAGCCATAAAAAACCCATGAGTAGTCCATATACTGTTCACTAATTATATTTCTTATTACATTATATCCAGTCATCTTACAACAGTCCTCAGGACACGTATACTTCAAAAAAGATAATAATTATCATTGGTTATTCTATAAAAAGAAGAAAATGTGAAATGTATTCTCACTATACCTGTTTAGAACAGTTTTGTAGACGTCAAAACTCATTACAAAGGCACAAACTTTATCAAAATGACAAACTTTAGAGGTTAGAAAGTTAACACTAATTTGTAAATGAACAAAAATGCACGAGTGGTGCTTTTATTTGAAAAACTATTTCTTTTGACTTCATTTGTTGTCCCGTTGCCATGGTAAAATGCCTATAGCCTAAGGGCACGGCCTCCTTTTGACTTTATTTGTTGTCCTGTTGCCTTGGTAAAATGCCTATAGCCTAAGGGCACGGCCTCCTTTTGACTTTATTTGTTGTCCTGTTGCCTTGGTAAAATGCCTATAGCCTAAGGGCACGGCCTCCTTTTGACTTTATTTGTTGTCCCGTTGCCTTGGTAAAATGCCTATAGCCTAAGGGCACGGCCTCCTTTTGACTTTATTTGTTGTCCCGTTGCCTTGGTAAAATGCCTATAGCCTAAGGGCACTGTTGTCCCGTTGCCTTGGTAAAATGCCCATAGCCTAAGGGCACGGCCTCCTTTTGACTATATTTGTTGTCCCGTTGCCTTGGTAAAATGCCTATAACCTAAAGGCACGGCCTCCTTTTGATTATTCTTTTAATAATCTACAAAATAAAACATTTCAGTCACATAAACAGACACAGGGCAAGGTAAACTAAATGGTACACATAATTACAGACATATTTAATAATTGTACATTATCATAACATAAAACAGATCAATACCGGAGCCACGGGGGCTCATGGGTAAGTCGGGAATTCCCCATTGGACCGACGCAAATTACCCATGAGACCCCACGGCGGCTCCGTTAATGATGTGTTTTACATGATGGTTATGTTGTACAATTATTAAATACATGTGTAATTGGTTGTATCATTTAGTTTAGCTTGCCTTGTTTCTGTTTATGTAACTGTACAGTCGTTGTGACTCCCGCCATGTGTGTGTGTTGCCCTGTCATTACCACCATTCATATAAGTGGTGAATATCAGCAAAAGCTCCTGCATATAGAGCATGTGTGCTGCAATATTCCACACACCACAATTAGGTCTGTCATCCTTTTAAGAACGCACTTGTCTACCAACTTTTACTATAGTGCAAACCACAATATAGCAAAATGCACATGTTTAATCATTTATTAAACTGATTAGTCTTTGCAATACATTTTTCTTATCGTTCTTCCGTCATGCAGCTAGGCTACTTCCGTTATGCTTTCCATTCCACAATCTATAGTCTTAAAGAATTCAAATTCCTGCCGCGCGACCTACAGAGTCGCCTGCTTCACAACCCGTGTGAGCTGTCTAGAACCACAGAGGTGCTTCACTCTGGTAACGTTATTTACAGGTGGCAAGGGCAGCATATTTCTCCAGCAACTTCTTTAGAGTTTGGCTTCCAGTACCACTGTAGAGACCATTTTCTGCGCTAAAGAGTCACAAGCATATTTTTACAATCACAATGATTGGCACCTTTCATGACACTTTTAAAGCCACCTGTGTTGAAAATCGTGCCCATGTCTCTAAGCAGCCATGTCTCAACACAGAAGATACCTCTCCAAAGCTCATGGGCACACCACACCAGAGACATGAACTCTCTTCAGCAAGATCACAGCCTCCAACATCTTTCAAGCAATTCCATCACATAAACCAAGCTGTTTGGGCTAGGACAAACATTCACAAGTTCCTGATCCAAAGAGACCATAAAGTCTACATACAAAGCCATAAATAACCCATGAGTAGACCATATACTGTTCACTAATTATATTTCTTATTACATTATATCCAGTCATCTTACAACAGTCCTCAGGACACGTATACTTCAAAAAAGATAATAATTATCATTGGTTATTCTATAAAAAGAAGAAAATGTGAAATGTATTCTCACTATACCTGTTTAGAACAGTTTTGTAGACGTCAAAACTCATTACAAAGGCACAAACTTTATCAAAATGACAAACTTTAGAGGTTAGAAAGTTAACACTAATTTGTAAATGAACAAAAATGCACGAGTGGTGCTTTTATTTGAAAAACTATTTCTTTTGACTTCATTTGTTGTCCCGTTGCCATGGTAAAATGCCTATAGCCTAAGGGCACGGCCTCCTTTTGACTTTATTTGTTGTCCTGTTGCCTTGGTAAAATGCCTATAGCCTAAGGGCACGGCCTCCTTTTGACTTTATTTGTTGTCCTGTTGCCTTGGTAAAATGCCTATAGCCTAAGGGCACGGCCTCCTTTTGACTTTATTTGTTGTCCCGTTGCCTTGGTAAAATGCCTATAGCCTAAGGGCACGGCCTCCTTTTGACTTTATTTGTTGTCCCGTTGCCTTGGTAAAATGCCTATAGCCTAAGGGCACTGTTGTCCCGTTGCCTTGGTAAAATGCCTATAGCCTAAGGGCACGGCCTCCTTTTGACTATATTTGTTGTCCCGTTGCCTTGGTAAAATGCCTATAGCCTAAGGGCATGGCCTCCTTTTGACTTTATTTGTTGTCCCGTTGCCTTGGTAAAATGCCTATAACCTAAAGGCACGGCCTCCTTTTGATTATTCTTTTAATAATCTACAAAATAAAACATTTCAGTCACATAAACAGACACAGGGCAAGGTAAACTAAATGGTACACATAATTACAGACATATTTAATAATTGTACATTATCATAACATAAAACAGATCAATACCGGAGCCACGGGGGCTCATGGGTAAGTCGGGAATTCCCCATTGGACCGACGCAAATTACCCATGAGACCCCACGGCGGCTCCGTTAATGATGTGTTTTACATGATGGTTATGTTGTACAATTATTAAATACATGTGTAATTGGTTGTATCATTTAGTTTAGCTTGCCTTGTGTCTGTTTATGTAACTGTACAGTCGTTGTGACTCCCGCCATGTGTGTGTGTTGCCCTGTCATTACCACCATTCATATAAGTGGTGAATATCAGCAAAAGCTCCTGCATATAGAGCATGTGTGCTGCAATATTCCACACACCACAATTAGGTCTGTCATCCTTTTAAGAACGCACTTGTCTACCAACTTTTACTATAGTGCAAACCACAATATAGCAAAATGCACATGTTTAATCATTTATTAAACTGATTAGTCTTTGCAATACATTTTTCTTATCGTTCTTCCGTCATGCAGCTAGGCTACTTCCGTTATGCTTTCCATTCCACAATCTATAGTCTTAAAGAATTCAAATTCCTGCCGCGCGACCTACAGAGTCGCCTGCTTCACAACCCGTGTGAGCTGTCTAGAACCACAGAGGTGCTTCACTCTGGTAACGTTATTTACAGGTGGCAAGGGCAGCATATTTCTCCAGCAACTTCTTTAGAGTTTGGCTTCCAGTACCACTGTAGAGACCATTTTCTGCGCTAAAGAGTCACAAGCATATTTTTACAATCACAATGATTGGCACCTTTCATGACACTTTTAAAGCCACCTGTGTTGAAAATCGTGCCCATGTCTCTAAGCAGCCATGTCTCAACACAGAAGATACCTCTCCAAAGCTCATGGGCACACCACACCAGAGACATGAACTCTCTTCAGCAAGATCACAGCCTCCAACATCTTTCAAGCAATTCCATCACATAAACCAAGCTGTTTGGGCTAGGACAAACATTCACAAGTTCCTGATCCAAAGAGACCATAAAGTCTACATACAAAGCCAGGGGTACTCAACTGGCGGACCGCGGTCCGGATCCGGACCCGAACGCAGTCCTGTCCGGACCCAATCTCATTCCTGATTAACTGGATACGGACCAAAACAAAACCGTAGCATTTATTTCAGGGCTATTGAAAAAACACTCCGTCACGAGTGTTACGTTTGCCACCCCCGCTCAACAACTTACGTTCGCCACCCCGCTCAACAACAAGCCTGCCTGGTTGACGCTTCGCGAGCGGCGCGAGGGTCCGCCCGGCGAAAATGACGTAATCACTGTGGCTCCGCTCCGCGTGTGCGCGAGTGTCTCGCGCGCTGTCGGTTCGAGAGGTCGTGCATCTCTCGAATTTTGTAACTTTGCGCCGCGCTTCAGCGCAATGAACAAAGTCACGTTTTCAGGGTTCATACACCTTTATAAGGTGGAATTAAAGCTCTTGTACGTCACTTTCAAGGTCCATTTCAATATTTCCCAGCATGTTAAACATAATTAAGTTAAATATTTATACATATACTCGAAATAATTCGCTTTTTATCACATTATTTAATGGTTGTTTATTTAAAAAACGCCCAATCTTCACGTCTTCACGTTCTCTCATGTTTCGTCCTGGAATTACAAGAGGCTCGTATTTGTTAACCTAATACAAGAGAATATTCAGTCAGACAGCTATTTGTTGTGAAACCAAGTAGTTACAATTTCAAGCATTTTAAAGTACTTTAACCTAAATTCCAGCACTTTTCAAACCTGAAACATATAGCAACATTAAAATTGGTCAGGTAAATGTTCATTCCCCTGTTTTGAGGGGTGTTTCTACCACATATCGTTTCGGACAAAACGCCTATCGTTTCAGAACACTGCAGTGACGCTCGCGAAAGTATAAACGCCTCCACCGTTCGCGCACCGCCCCCCCCCCCCCCCCGCTCCCCCCCGCTCAACAACTTACGTTCGACACCCCCGCCGCACCGGACCTCAGGGCACAGGTATCTGCCAAAATTGGACCGCGGACAAATTTAGTTGAGTACGCCTGTACAAAGCCATAAATAACCCATGAGTAGTCCATATACTGTTCACTAATTATATTTCTTATTACATTATATCCAGTCATCTTACAACAGTCCTCAGGACACGTATACTTCAAAAAAGATAATAATTATCATTGGTTATTCTATAAAAAGAAGAAAATGTGAAATGTATTCTCACTATACCTGTTTAGAACAGTTTTGTAGATGTCAAAACTCATTACAAAGGCACAAACTTTATCAAAATGACAAACTTTAGAGGTTAGAAAGTTAACACTAATTTGTAAATGAACAAAAATGCACGAGTGGTGCTTTTATTTGAAAAACTATTTCTTTTGACTTCATTTGTTGTCCCGTTGCCATGGTAAAATGCCTATAGCCTAAGGGCACGGCCTCCTTTTGACTTTATTTGTTGTCCTGTTGCCTTGGTAAAATGCCTATAGCCTAAGGGCACGGCCTCCTTTTGACTTTATTTGTTGTCCTGTTGCCTTGGTAAAATGCCTATAGCCTAAGGGCACGGCCTCCTTTTGACTTTATTTGTTGTCCCGTTGCCTTGGTAAAATGCCTATAGCCTAAGGGCACGGCCTCCTTTTGACTATATTTGTTGTCCCGTTGCCTTGGTAAAATGCCTATAGCCTAAGGGCATGGCCTCCTTTTGAGTTTATTTGTTGTCCCATTGCCTTGGTAAAATGCCTATAACCTAAGGGCACGGCCTCCTTTTGATTATTCTTTTAATAATCTACAAAATAAAACATTTCAGTCACATAAACAGACACAGGGCAAGGTAAACTAAATGGTACACATAATTACAGACATATTTAATAATTGTACATTATCATAACATAAAACAGATCAATACCGGAGCCACGGGGGCTCATGGGTAAGTCGGGAATTCCCCATTGGACCGACGCAAATTACCCATGAGACCCCACGGCGGCTCCGTTAATGATGTGTTTTACATGATGGTTATGTTGTACAATTATTAAATACATGTGTAATTGGTTGTATCATTTAGTTTAGCTTGCCTTGTGTCTGTTTATGTGACTGTACAGTCGTTGTGACTCCCGCCATGTGTGTGTGTTGCCCTGTCATTACCACCATTCATATAAGTGGTGAATATCAGCAAAAGCTCCTGCATATAGAGCATGTGTGCTGCAATATTCCACACACCACAATTAGGTCTGTCATCCTTTTAAGAACGCACTTGTCTACCAACTTTTACTATAGTGCAAACCACAATATAGCAAAATGCACATGTTTAATCATTTATTAAACTGATTAGTCTTTGCAATACATTTTTCTTATCATTCTTCCGTCATGCAGCTAGGCTACTTCCGTTATGCTTTCCATTCCACAATCTATAGTCTTAAAGAATTCAAATTCCTGCCGCGCGACCTACAGAGTCGCCTGCTTCACAACCCGTGTGAGCTGTCTAGAACCACAGAGGTGCTTCACTCTGGTAACGTTATTTACAGGTGGCAAGGGCAGCATATTTCTCCAGCAACTTCTTTAGAGTTTGGCTTCCAGTACCACTGTAGAGACCATTTTCTGCGCTAAAGAGTCACAAGCATATTTTTACAATCACAATGATTGGCACCTTTCATGACACTTTTAAAGCCACCTGTGTTGAAAATCGTGCCCATGTCTCTAAGCAGCCATGTCTCAACACAGAAGATACCTCTCCAAAGCTCATGGGCACACCACACCAGAGACATGAACTCTCTTCAGCAAGATCACAGCCTCCAACATCTTTCAAGCAATTCCATCACATAAACCAAGCTGTTTGGGCTAGGACAAACATTCACAAGTTCCTGATCCAAAGAGACCATAAAGTCTACATACAAAGCCATAAATAACCCATGAGTAGTCCATATACTGTTCACTAATTATATTTCTTATTACATTATATCCAGTCATCTTACAACAGTCCTCAGGACACGTATACTTCAAAAAAGATAATAATTATCATTGGTTATTCTATAAAAAGAAGAAAATGTGAAATGTATTCTCACTATACCTGTTTAGAACAGTTTTGTAGACGTCAAAACTCATTACAAAGGCACAAACTTTATCAAAATGACAAACTTTAGAGGTTAGAAAGTTAACACTAATTTGTAAATGAACAAAAATGCACGAGTGGTGCTTTTATTTGAAAAACTATTTCTTTTGACTTCATTTGTTGTCCCGTTGCCATGGTAAAATGCCTATAGCCTAAGGGCACGGCCTCCTTTTGACTTTATTTGTTGTCCTGTTGCCTTGGTAAAATGCCTATAGCCTAAGGGCACGGCCTCCTTTTGACTTTATTTGTTGTCCTGTTGCCTTGGTAAAATGCCTATAGCCTAAGGGCACGGCCTCCTTTTGACTTTATTTGTTGTCCCGTTGCCTTGGTAAAATGCCTATAGCCTAAGGGCACGGCCTCCTTTTGACTTTATTTGTTGTCCCGTTGCCTTGGTAAAATGCCTATAGCCTAAGGGCACTGTTGTCCCGTTGCCTTGGTAAAATGCCCATAGCCTAAGGGCACGGCCTCCTTTTGACTATATTTGTTGTCCCGTTGCCTTGGTAAAATGCCTATAACCTAAAGGCACGGCCTCCTTTTGATTATTCTTTTAATAATCTACAAAATAAAACATTTCAGTCACATAAACAGACACAGGGCAAGGTAAACTAAATGGTACACATAATTACAGACATATTTAATAATTGTACATTATCATAACATAAAACAGATCAATACCGGAGCCACGGGGGCTCATGGGTAAGTCGGGAATTCCCCATTGGACCGACGCAAATTACCCATGAGACCCCACGGCGGCTCCGTTAATGATGTGTTTTACATGATGGTTATGTTGTACAATTATTAAATACATGTGTAATTGGTTGTATCATTTAGTTTAGCTTGCCTTGTTTCTGTTTATGTAACTGTACAGTCGTTGTGACTCCCGCCATGTGTGTGTGTTGCCCTGTCATTACCACCATTCATATAAGTGGTGAATATCAGCAAAAGCTCCTGCATATAGAGCATGTGTGCTGCAATATTCCACACACCACAATTAGGTCTGTCATCCTTTTAAGAACGCACTTGTCTACCAACTTTTACTATAGTGCAAACCACAATATAGCAAAATGCACATGTTTAATCATTTATTAAACTGATTAGTCTTTGCAATACATTTTTCTTATCGTTCTTCCGTCATGCAGCTAGGCTACTTCCGTTATGCTTTCCATTCCACAATCTATAGTCTTAAAGAATTCAAATTCCTGCCGCGCGACCTACAGAGTCGCCTGCTTCACAACCCGTGTGAGCTGTCTAGAACCACAGAGGTGCTTCACTCTGGTAACGTTATTTACAGGTGGCAAGGGCAGCATATTTCTCCAGCAACTTCTTTAGAGTTTGGCTTCCAGTACCACTGTAGAGACCATTTTCTGCGCTAAAGAGTCACAAGCATATTTTTACAATCACAATGATTGGCACCTTTCATGACACTTTTAAAGCCACCTGTGTTGAAAATCGTGCCCATGTCTCTAAGCAGCCATGTCTCAACACAGAAGATACCTCTCCAAAGCTCATGGGCACACCACACCAGAGACATGAACTCTCTTCAGCAAGATCACAGCCTCCAACATCTTTCAAGCAATTCCATCACATAAACCAAGCTGTTTGGGCTAGGACAAACATTCACAAGTTCCTGATCCAAAGAGACCATAAAGTCTACATACAAAGCCATAAATAACCCATGAGTAGACCATATACTGTTCACTAATTATATTTCTTATTACATTATATCCAGTCATCTTACAACAGTCCTCAGGACACGTATACTTCAAAAAAGATAATAATTATCATTGGTTATTCTATAAAAAGAAGAAAATGTGAAATGTATTCTCACTATACCTGTTTAGAACAGTTTTGTAGACGTCAAAACTCATTACAAAGGCACAAACTTTATCAAAATGACAAACTTTAGAGGTTAGAAAGTTAACACTAATTTGTAAATGAACAAAAATGCACGAGTGGTGCTTTTATTTGAAAAACTATTTCTTTTGACTTCATTTGTTGTCCCGTTGCCATGGTAAAATGCCTATAGCCTAAGGGCACGGCCTCCTTTTGACTTTATTTGTTGTCCTGTTGCCTTGGTAAAATGCCTATAGCCTAAGGGCACGGCCTCCTTTTGACTTTATTTGTTGTCCTGTTGCCTTGGTAAAATGCCTATAGCCTAAGGGCACGGCCTCCTTTTGACTTTATTTGTTGTCCCGTTGCCTTGGTAAAATGCCTATAGCCTAAGGGCACGGCCTCCTTTTGACTTTATTTGTTGTCCCGTTGCCTTGGTAAAATGCCTATAGCCTAAGGGCACTGTTGTCCCGTTGCCTTGGTAAAATGCCTATAGCCTAAGGGCACGGCCTCCTTTTGACTATATTTGTTGTCCCGTTGCCTTGGTAAAATGCCTATAGCCTAAGGGCATGGCCTCCTTTTGACTTTATTTGTTGTCCCGTTGCCTTGGTAAAATGCCTATAACCTAAAGGCACGGCCTCCTTTTGATTATTCTTTTAATAATCTACAAAATAAAACATTTCAGTCACATAAACAGACACAGGGCAAGGTAAACTAAATGGTACACATAATTACAGACATATTTAATAATTGTACATTATCATAACATAAAACAGATCAATACCGGAGCCACGGGGGCTCATGGGTAAGTCGGGAATTCCCCATTGGACCGACGCAAATTACCCATGAGACCCCACGGCGGCTCCGTTAATGATGTGTTTTACATGATGGTTATGTTGTACAATTATTAAATACATGTGTAATTGGTTGTATCATTTAGTTTAGCTTGCCTTGTGTCTGTTTATGTAACTGTACAGTCGTTGTGACTCCCGCCATGTGTGTGTGTTGCCCTGTCATTACCACCATTCATATAAGTGGTGAATATCAGCAAAAGCTCCTGCATATAGAGCATGTGTGCTGCAATATTCCACACACCACAATTAGGTCTGTCATCCTTTTAAGAACGCACTTGTCTACCAACTTTTACTATAGTGCAAACCACAATATAGCAAAATGCACATGTTTAATCATTTATTAAACTGATTAGTCTTTGCAATACATTTTTCTTATCGTTCTTCCGTCATGCAGCTAGGCTACTTCCGTTATGCTTTCCATTCCACAATCTATAGTCTTAAAGAATTCAAATTCCTGCCGCGCGACCTACAGAGTCGCCTGCTTCACAACCCGTGTGAGCTGTCTAGAACCACAGAGGTGCTTCACTCTGGTAACGTTATTTACAGGTGGCAAGGGCAGCATATTTCTCCAGCAACTTCTTTAGAGTTTGGCTTCCAGTACCACTGTAGAGACCATTTTCTGCGCTAAAGAGTCACAAGCATATTTTTACAATCACAATGATTGGCACCTTTCATGACACTTTTAAAGCCACCTGTGTTGAAAATCGTGCCCATGTCTCTAAGCAGCCATGTCTCAACACAGAAGATACCTCTCCAAAGCTCATGGGCACACCACACCAGAGACATGAACTCTCTTCAGCAAGATCACAGCCTCCAACATCTTTCAAGCAATTCCATCACATAAACCAAGCTGTTTGGGCTAGGACAAACATTCACAAGTTCCTGATCCAAAGAGACCATAAAGTCTACATACAAAGCCAGGGGTACTCAACTGGCGGACCGCGGTCCGGATCCGGACCCGAACGCAGTCCTGTCCGGACCCAATCTCATTCCTGATTAACTGGATACGGACCAAAACAAAACCGTAGCATTTATTTCAGGGCTATTGAAAAAACACTCCGTCACGAGTGTTACGTTTGCCACCCCCGCTCAACAACTTACGTTCGCCACCCCGCTCAACAACAAGCCTGCCTGGTTGACGCTTCGCGAGCGGCGCGAGGGTCCGCCCGGCGAAAATGACGTAATCACTGTGGCTCCGCTCCGCGTGTGCGCGAGTGTCTCGTGCGCTGTCGGTTCGAGAGGTCGTGCATCTCTCGAATTTTGTAACTTTGCGCCGCGCTTCAGCGCAATGAACAAAGTCACGTTTTCAGGGTTCATACACCTTTATAAGGTGGAATTAAAGCTCTTGTACGTCACTTTCAAGGTCCATTTCAATATTTCCCAGCATGTTAAACATAATTAAGTTAAATATTTATACATATACTCGAAATAATTCGCTTTTTATCACATTATTTAATGGTTGTTTATTTAAAAAACGCCCAATCTTCACGTCTTCACGTTCTCTCATGTTTCGTCCTGGAATTACAAGAGGCTCGTATTTGTTAACCTAATACAAGAGAATATTCAGTCAGACAGCTATTTGTTGTGAAACCAAGTAGTTACAATTTCAAGCATTTTAAAGTACTTTAACCTAAATTCCAGCACTTTTCAAACCTGAAACATATAGCAACATTAAAATTGGTCAGGTAAATGTTCATTCCCCTGTTTTGAGGGGTGTTTCTACCACATATCGTTTCGGACAAAACGCCTATCGTTTCAGAACACTGCAGTGACGCTCGCGAAAGTATAAACGCCTCCACCGTTCGCGCACCGCCCCCCCCCCCCCGCTCCCCCCCGCTCAACAACTTACGTTCGACACCCCCGCCGCACCGGACCTCAGGGCACAGGTATCTGCCAAAATTGGACCGCGGACAAATTTAGTTGAGTACGCCTGTACAAAGCCATAAATAACCCATGAGTAGTCCATATACTGTTCACTAATTATATTTCTTATTACATTATATCCAGTCATCTTACAACAGTCCTCAGGACACGTATACTTCAAAAAAGATAATAATTATCATTGGTTATTCTATAAAAAGAAGAAAATGTGAAATGTATTCTCACTATACCTGTTTAGAACAGTTTTGTAGATGTCAAAACTCATTACAAAGGCACAAACTTTATCAAAATGACAAACTTTAGAGGTTAGAAAGTTAACACTAATTTGTAAATGAACAAAAATGCACGAGTGGTGCTTTTATTTGAAAAACTATTTCTTTTGACTTCATTTGTTGTCCCGTTGCCATGGTAAAATGCCTATAGCCTAAGGGCACGGCCTCCTTTTGACTTTATTTGTTGTCCTGTTGCCTTGGTAAAATGCCTATAGCCTAAGGGCACGGCCTCCTTTTGACTTTATTTGTTGTCCTGTTGCCTTGGTAAAATGCCTATAGCCTAAGGGCACGGCCTCCTTTTGACTTTATTTGTTGTCCCGTTGCCTTGGTAAAATGCCTATAGCCTAAGGGCACGGCCTCCTTTTGACTATATTTGTTGTCCCGTTGCCTTGGTAAAATGCCTATAGCCTAAGGGCATGGCCTCCTTTTGAGTTTATTTGTTGTCCCGTTGCCTTGGTAAAATGCCTATAACCTAAGGGCACGGCCTCCTTTTGATTATTCTTTTAATAATCTACAAAATAAAACATTTCAGTCACATAAACAGACACAGGGCAAGGTAAACTAAATGGTACACATAATTACAGACATATTTAATAATTGTACATTATCATAACATAAAACAGATCAATACCGGAGCCACGGGGGCTCATGGGTAAGTCGGGAATTCCCCATTGGACCGACGCAAATTACCCATGAGACCCCACGGCGGCTCCGTTAATGATGTGTTTTACATGATGGTTATGTTGTACAATTATTAAATACATGTGTAATTGGTTGTATCATTTAGTTTAGCTTGCCTTGTGTCTGTTTATGTGACTGTACAGTCGTTGTGACTCCCGCCATGTGTGTGTGTTGCCCTGTCATTACCACCATTCATATAAGTGGTGAATATCAGCAAAAGCTCCTGCATATAGAGCATGTGTGCTGCAATATTCCACACACCACAATTAGGTCTGTCATCCTTTTAAGAACGCACTTGTCTACCAACTTTTACTATAGTGCAAACCACAATATAGCAAAATGCACATGTTTAATCATTTATTAAACTGATTAGTCTTTGCAATACATTTTTCTTATCATTCTTCCGTCATGCAGCTAGGCTACTTCCGTTATGCTTTCCATTCCACAATCTAGAGTCTTAAAGAATTCAAATTCCTGCCGCGCGACCTACAGAGTCGCCTGCTTCACAACCCGTGTGAGCTGTCTAGAACCACAGAGGTGCTTCACTCTGGTAACGTTATTTACAGGTGGCAAGGGCAGCATATTTCTCCAGCAACTTCTTTAGAGTTTGGCTTCCAGTACCACTGTAGAGACCATTCTCTGCGCTAAAGAGTCACAAGCATATTTTTACAATCACAATGATTGGCACCTTTCATGACACTTTTAAAGCCACCTGTGTTGAAAATCGTGCCCATGTCTCTAAGCAGCCATGTCTCAACACAGAAGATACCTCTCCAAAGCTCATGGGCACACCACACCAGAGACATGAACTCTCTTCAGCAAGATCACAGCCTCCAACATCTTTCAAGCAATTCCATCACATAAACCAAGCTGTTTGGGCTAGGACAAACATTCACAAGTTCCTGATACAAAGAGACCATAAAGTCTACATACAAAGCCATAAATAACCCATGAGTAGTCCATATACTGTTCACTAATTATATTTCTTATTACATTGTATCCAGTCATCTTACAACAGTCCTCAGGACACGTATACTTCAAAAAAGATAATAATTATCATTGGTTATTCTATAAAAAGAAGAAAATGTGAAATGTATTCTCACTAAACCTGTTTAGAACAGTTTTGTAGACGTCAAAACTCATTACAAAGGCACAAACTTTATCAAAATGACAAACTTTAGAGGTTAGAAAGTTAACACTAATTTGTAAATGAACAAAAATGCACGAGTGGTGCTTTTATTTGAAAAACTATTTCTTTTGACTTTATTTGTTGTCCTGTTGCCTTGGTAAAATGCCTATAGCCTAAGGGCACGGCCTCCTTTTAACTTTATTTGTTGTCCCGTTGCTTTGGTAAAATGCCTATAGCCTAAGGGCATGGCCTCCTTTTGACTTTATTTGTTGTCCCGTTGCTTTGGTAAAATGCCTATAGCCTAAGGGCATGGCCTCCTTTTGACTTTATTTGTTGTCCCGTTGCCTTGGTAAAATGCCTATAGCCTAAGGGCACGGCCTCCTTTTGATTATTCTTTTAATAATCTACAAAATAAAACATTTCAGTCACATAAACAGACACAGGGCAAGGTAAACTAAATGGTACACATAATTACAGACATATTTAATAATTGTACATTATCATAACATAAAACAGATCAATACCGGAGCCACGGGGGCTCATGGGTAAGTCGGGAATTCCCCATTGGACCGACGCAAATTACCCATGAGACCCCACGGCGGCTCCGTTAATGATGTGTTTTACATGATGGTTATGTTGTACAATTATTAAATACATGTGTAATTGGTTGTATCATTTAGTTTAGCTTGCCTTGTGTCTGTTTATGTGACTGTACAGTCGTTGTGACTCCCGCCATGTGTGTGTGTTGCCCTGTCATTACCACCATTCATATAAGTGGTGAATATCAGCAAAAGCTCCTGCATATAGAGCATGTGTGCTGCAATATTCCACACACCACAATTAGGTCTGTCATCCTTTTAAGAACGCACTTGTCTACCAACTTTTACTATAGTGCAAACCACAATATAGCAAAATGCACATGTTTAATCATTTATTAAACTGATTAGTCTTTGCAATACATTTTTCTTATCATTCTTCCGTCATGCAGCTAGGCTACTTCCGTTATGCTTTCCATTCCACAATCTAGAGTCTTAAAGAATTCAAATTCCTGCCGCGCGACCTACAGAGTCGCCTGCTTCACAACCCGTGTGAGCTGTCTAGAACCACAGAGGTGCTTCACTCTGGTAACGTTATTTACAGGTGGCAAGGGCAGCATATTTCTCCAGCAACTTCTTTAGAGTTTGGCTTCCAGTACCACTGTAGAGACCATTCTCTGCGCTAAAGAGTCACAAGCATATTTTTACAATCACAATGATTGGCACCTTTCATGACACTTTTAAAGCCACCTGTGTTGAAAATCGTGCCCATGTCTCTAAGCAGCCATGTCTCAACACAGAAGATACCTCTCCAAAGCTCATGGGCACACCACACCAGAGACATGAACTCTCTTCAGCAAGATCACAGCCTCCAACCTCTTTCAAGCAATTCCATCACATAAACCAAGCTGTTTGGGCTAGGACAAACATTCACAAGTTCCTGATACAAAGAGACCATAAAGTCTACATACAAAGCCATAAATAACCCATGAGTAGTCCATATACTGTTCACTAATTATATTTCTTATTACATTATATCCAGTCATCTTACAACAGTCCTCAGGACACGTATACTTCAAAAAAGATAATAATTATCATTGGTTATTCTATAAAAAGAAGAAAATGTGAAATGTATTCTCACTAAACCTGTTTAGAACAGTTTTGTAGACGTCAAAACTCATTACAAAGGCACAAACTTTATCAAAATGACAAACTTTAGAGGTTAGAAAGTTAACACTAATTTGTAAATGAACAAAAATGCACGAGTGGTGCTTTTATTTGAAAAACTATTTCTTTTGACTTTATTTGTTGTCCTGTTGCCTTGGTAAAATGCCTATAGCCTAAGGGCACGGCCTCCTTTTGACTTTATTTGTTGTCCCGTTGCCTTGGTAAAATGCCTATAGCCTAAGGGCACGGCCTCCTTTTGACTTTATTTGTTGTCCCGTTGCTTTGGTAAAATGCCTATAGCCTAAGGGCATGGCCTCCTTTTGACTTTATTTGTTGTCCCGTTGCTTTGGTAAAATGCCTATAGCCTAAGGGCATGGCCTCCTTTTGACTTTATTTGTTGTCCCGTTGCCTTGGTAAAATGCCTATAGCCTAAGGGCACGGCCTCCTTTTGATTATTCTTTTAATAATCTACAAAATAAAACATTTCAGTCACATAAACAGACACAGGGCAAGGTAAACTAAATGGTACACATAATTACAGACATATTTAATAATTGTACATTATCATAACATAAAACAGATCAATACCGGAGCCACGGGGGCTCATGGGTAAGTCGGGAATTCCCCATTGGACCGACGCAAATTACCCATGAGACCCCACGGCGGCTCCGTTAATGATGTGTTTTACATGATGGTTATGTTGTACAATTATTAAATACATGTGTAATTGGTTGTATCATTTAGTTTAGCTTGCCTTGTGTCTGTTTATGTGACTGTACAGTCGTTGTGACTCCCGCCATGTGTGTGTGTTGCCCTGTCATTACCACCATTCATATAAGTGGTGAATATCAGCAAAAGCTCCTGCATATAGAGCATGTGTGCTGCAATATTCCACACACCACAATTAGGTCTGTCATCCTTTTAAGAACGCACTTGTCTACCAACTTTTACTATAGTGCAAACCACAATATAGCAAAATGCACATGTTTAATCATTTATTAAACTGATTAGTCTTTGCAATACATTTTTCTTATCATTCTTCCGTCATGCAGCTAGGCTACTTCCGTTATGCTTTCCATTCCACAATCTAGAGTCTTAAAGAATTCAAATTCCTGCCGCGCGACCTACAGAGTCGCCTGCTTCACAACCCGTGTGAGCTGTCTAGAACCACAGAGGTGCTTCACTCTGGTAACGTTATTTACAGGTGGCAAGGGCAGCATATTTCTCCAGCAACTTCTTTAGAGTTTGGCTTCCAGTACCACTGTAGAGACCATTCTCTGCGCTAAAGAGTCACAAGCATATTTTTACAATCACAATGATTGGCACCTTTCATGACACTTTTAAAGCCACCTGTGTTGAAAATCGTGCCCATGTCTCTAAGCAGCCATGTCTCAACACAGAAGATACCTCTCCAAAGCTCATGGGCACACCACACCAGAGACATGAACTCTCTTCAGCAAGATCACAGCCTCCAACATCTTTCAAGCAATTCCATCACATAAACCAAGCTGTTTGGGCTAGGACAAACATTCACAAGTTCCTGATACAAAGAGACCATAAAGTCTACATACAAAGCCATAAATAACCCATGAGTAGTCCATATACTGTTCACTAATTATATTTCTTATTACATTGTATCCAGTCATCTTACAACAGTCCTCAGGACACGTATACTTCAAAAAAGATAATAATTATCATTGGTTATTCTATAAAAAGAAGAAAATGTGAAATGTATTCTCACTAAACCTGTTTAGAACAGTTTTGTAGACGTCAAAACTCATTACAAAGGCACAAACTTTATCAAAATGACAAACTTTAGAGGTTAGAAAGTTAACACTAATTTGTAAATGAACAAAAATGCACGAGTGGTGCTTTTATTTGAAAAACTATTTCTTTTGACTTTATTTGTTGTCCTGTTGCCTTGGTAAAATGCCTATAGCCTAAGGGCACGGCCTCCTTTTAACTTTATTTGTTGTCCCGTTGCTTTGGTAAAATGCCTATAGCCTAAGGGCATGGCCTCCTTTTGACTTTATTTGTTGTCCCGTTGCTTTGGTAAAATGCCTATAGCCTAAGGGCATGGCCTCCTTTTGACTTTATTTGTTGTCCCGTTGCCTTGGTAAAATGCCTATAGCCTAAGGGCACGGCCTCCTTTTGATTATTCTTTTAATAATCTACAAAATAAAACATTTCAGTCACATAAACAGACACAGGGCAAGGTAAACTAAATGGTACACATAATTACAGACATATTTAATAATTGTACATTATCATAACATAAAACAGATCAATACCGGAGCCACGGGGGCTCATGGGTAAGTCGGGAATTCCCCATTGGACCGACGCAAATTACCCATGAGACCCCACGGCGGCTCCGTTAATGATGTGTTTTACATGATGGTTATGTTGTACAATTATTAAATACATGTGTAATTGGTTGTATCATTTAGTTTAGCTTGCCTTGTGTCTGTTTATGTGACTGTACAGTCGTTGTGACTCCCGCCATGTGTGTGTGTTGCCCTGTCATTACCACCATTCATATAAGTGGTGAATATCAGCAAAAGCTCCTGCATATAGAGCATGTGTGCTGCAATATTCCACACACCACAATTAGGTCTGTCATCCTTTTAAGAACGCACTTGTCTACCAACTTTTACTATAGTGCAAACCACAATATAGCAAAATGCACATGTTTAATCATTTATTAAACTGATTAGTCTTTGCAATACATTTTTCTTATCATTCTTCCGTCATGCAGCTAGGCTACTTCCGTTATGCTTTCCATTCCACAATCTAGAGTCTTAAAGAATTCAAATTCCTGCCGCGCGACCTACAGAGTCGCCTGCTTCACAACCCGTGTGAGCTGTCTAGAACCACAGAGGTGCTTCACTCTGGTAACGTTATTTACAGGTGGCAAGGGCAGCATATTTCTCCAGCAACTTCTTTAGAGTTTGGCTTCCAGTACCACTGTAGAGACCATTCTCTGCGCTAAAGAGTCACAAGCATATTTTTACAATCACAATGATTGGCACCTTTCATGACACTTTTAAAGCCACCTGTGTTGAAAATCGTGCCCATGTCTCTAAGCAGCCATGTCTCAACACAGAAGATACCTCTCCAAAGCTCATGGGCACACCACACCAGAGACATGAACTCTCTTCAGCAAGATCACAGCCTCCAACATCTTTCAAGCAATTCCATCACATAAACCAAGCTGTTTGGGCTAGGACAAACATTCACAAGTTCCTGATACAAAGAGACCATAAAGTCTACATACAAAGCCATAAATAACCCATGAGTAGTCCATATACTGTTCACTAATTATATTTCTTATTACATTGTATCCAGTCATCTTACAACAGTCCTCAGGACACGTATACTTCAAAAAAGATAATAATTATCATTGGTTATTCTATAAAAAGAAGAAAATGTGAAATGTATTCTCACTAAACCTGTTTAGAACAGTTTTGTAGACGTCAAAACTCATTACAAAGGCACAAACTTTATCAAAATGACAAACTTTAGAGGTTAGAAAGTTAACACTAATTTGTAAATGAACAAAAATGCACGAGTGGTGCTTTTATTTGAAAAACTATTTCTTTTGACTTTATTTGTTGTCCTGTTGCCTTGGTAAAATGCCTATAGCCTAAGGGCACGGCCTCCTTTTAACTTTATTTGTTGTCCCGTTGCTTTGGTAAAATGCCTATAGCCTAAGGGCATGGCCTCCTTTTGACTTTATTTGTTGTCCCGTTGCTTTGGTAAAATGCCTATAGCCTAAGGGCATGGCCTCCTTTTGACTTTATTTGTTGTCCCGTTGCCTTGGTAAAATGCCTATAGCCTAAGGGCACGGCCTCCTTTTGATTATTCTTTTAATAATCTACAAAATAAAACATTTCAGTCACATAAACAGACACAGGGCAAGGTAAACTAAATGGTACACATAATTACAGACATATTTAATAATTGTACATTATCATAACATAAAACAGATCAATACCGGAGCCACGGGGGCTCATGGGTAAGTCGGGAATTCCCCATTGGACCGACGCAAATTACCCATGAGACCCCACGGCGGCTCCGTTAATGATGTGTTTTACATGATGGTTATGTTGTACAATTATTAAATACATGTGTAATTGGTTGTATCATTTAGTTTAGCTTGCCTTGTGTCTGTTTATGTGACTGTACAGTCGTTGTGACTCCCGCCATGTGTGTGTGTTGCCCTGTCATTACCACCATTCATATAAGTGGTGAATATCAGCAAAAGCTCCTGCATATAGAGCATGTGTGCTGCAATATTCCACACACCACAATTAGGTCTGTCATCCTTTTAAGAACGCACTTGTCTACCAACTTTTACTATAGTGCAAACCACAATATAGCAAAATGCACATGTTTAATCATTTATTAAACTGATTAGTCTTTGCAATACATTTTTCTTATCATTCTTCCGTCATGCAGCTAGGCTACTTCCGTTATGCTTTCCATTCCACAATCTAGAGTCTTAAAGAATTCAAATTCCTGCCGCGCGACCTACAGAGTCGCCTGCTTCACAACCCGTGTGAGCTGTCTAGAACCACAGAGGTGCTTCACTCTGGTAACGTTATTTACAGGTGGCAAGGGCAGCATATTTCTCCAGCAACTTCTTTAGAGTTTGGCTTCCAGTACCACTGTAGAGACCATTCTCTGCGCTAAAGAGTCACAAGCATATTTTTACAATCACAATGATTGGCACCTTTCATGACACTTTTAAAGCCACCTGTGTTGAAAATCGTGCCCATGTCTCTAAGCAGCCATGTCTCAACACAGAAGATACCTCTCCAAAGCTCATGGGCACACCACACCAGAGACATGAACTCTCTTCAGCAAGATCACAGCCTCCAACCTCTTTCAAGCAATTCCATCACATAAACCAAGCTGTTTGGGCTAGGACAAACATTCACAAGTTCCTGATACAAAGAGACCATAAAGTCTACATACAAAGCCATAAATAACCCATGAGTAGTCCATATACTGTTCACTAATTATATTTCTTATTACATTATATCCAGTCATCTTACAACAGTCCTCAGGACACGTATACTTCAAAAAAGATAATAATTATCATTGGTTATTCTATAAAAAGAAGAAAATGTGAAATGTATTCTCACTAAACCTGTTTAGAACAGTTTTGTAGACGTCAAAACTCATTACAAAGGCACAAACTTTATCAAAATGACAAACTTTAGAGGTTAGAAAGTTAACACTAATTTGTAAATGAACAAAAATGCACGAGTGGTGCTTTTATTTGAAAAACTATTTCTTTTGACTTTATTTGTTGTCCTGTTGCCTTGGTAAAATGCCTATAGCCTAAGGGCACGGCCTCCTTTTGACTTTATTTGTTGTCCCGTTGCCTTGGTAAAATGCCTATAGCCTAAGGGCACGGCCTCCTTTTGACTTTATTTGTTGTCCCGTTGCTTTGGTAAAATGCCTATAGCCTAAGGGCATGGCCTCCTTTTGACTTTATTTGTTGTCCCGTTGCTTTGGTAAAATGCCTATAGCCTAAGGGCATGGCCTCCTTTTGACTTTATTTGTTGTCCCGTTGCCTTGGTAAAATGCCTATAGCCTAAGGGCACGGCCTCCTTTTGATTATTCTTTTAATAATCTACAAAATAAAACATTTCAGTCACATAAACAGACACAGGGCAAGGTAAACTAAATGGTACACATAATTACAGACATATTTAATAATTGTACATTATCATAACATAAAACAGATCAATACCGGAGCCACGGGGGCTCATGGGTAAGTCGGGAATTCCCCATTGGACCGACGCAAATTACCCATGAGACCCCACGGCGGCTCCGTTAATGATGTGTTTTACATGATGGTTATGTTGTACAATTATTAAATACATGTGTAATTGGTTGTATCATTTAGTTTAGCTTGCCTTGTGTCTGTTTATGTGACTGTACAGTCGTTGTGACTCCCGCCATGTGTGTGTGTTGCCCTGTCATTACCACCATTCATATAAGTGGTGAATATCAGCAAAAGCTCCTGCATATAGAGCATGTGTGCTGCAATATTCCACACACCACAATTAGGTCTGTCATCCTTTTAAGAACGCACTTGTCTACCAACTTTTACTATAGTGCAAACCACAATATAGCAAAATGCACATGTTTAATCATTTATTAAACTGATTAGTCTTTGCAATACATTTTTCTTATCATTCTTCCGTCATGCAGCTAGGCTACTTCCGTTATGCTTTCCATTCCACAATCTATAGTCTTAAAGAATTCAAATTCCTGCCGCGCGACCTACAGAGTCGCCTGCTTCACAACCCGTGTGAGCTGTCTAGAACCACAGAGGTGCTTCACTCTGGTAACGTTATTTACAGGTGGCAAGGGCAGCATATTTCTCCAGCAACTTCTTTAGAGTTTGGCTTCCAGTACCACTGTAGAGACCATTTTCTGCGCTAAAGAGTCACAAGCATATTTTTACAATCACAATGATTGGCACCTTTCATGACACTTTTAAAGCCACCTGTGTTGAAAATCGTGCCCATGTCTCTAAGCAGCCATGTCTCAACACAGAAGATACCTCTCCAAAGCTCATGGGCACACCACACCAGAGACATGAACTCTCTTCAGCAAGATCACAGCCTCCAACATCTTTCAAGCAATTCCATCACATAAACCAAGCTGTTTGGGCTAGGACAAACATTCACAAGTTCCTGATCCAAAGAGACCATAAAGTCTACATACAAAGCCATAAATAACCCATGAGTAGTCCATATACTGTTCACTAATTATATTTCTTATTACATTATATCCAGTCATCTTACAACAGTCCTCAGGACACGTATACTTCAAAAAAGATAATAATTATCATTGGTTATTCTATAAAAAGAAGAAAATGTGAAATGTATTCTCACTATACCTGTTTAGAACAGTTTTGTAGACGTCAAAACTCATTACAAAGGCACAAACTTTATCAAAATGACAAACTTTAGAGGTTAGAAAGTTAACACTAATTTGTAAATGAACAAAAATGCACGAGTGGTGCTTTTATTTGAAAAACTATTTCTTTTGACTTCATTTGTTGTCCCGTTGCCATGGTAAAATGCCTATAGCCTAAGGGCACGGCCTCCTTTTGACTTTATTTGTTGTCCTGTTGCCTTGGTAAAATGCCTATAGCCTAAGGGCACGGCCTCCTTTTGACTTTATTTGTTGTCCTGTTGCCTTGGTAAAATGCCTATAGCCTAAGGGCACGGCCTCCTTTTGACTTTATTTGTTGTCCCGTTGCCTTGGTAAAATGCCTATAGCCTAAGGGCACGGCCTCCTTTTGACTTTATTTGTTGTCCCGTTGCCTTGGTAAAATGCCTATAGCCTAAGGGCACTGTTGTCCCGTTGCCTTGGTAAAATGCCCATAGCCTAAGGGCACGGCCTCCTTTTGACTATATTTGTTGTCCCGTTGCCTTGGTAAAATGCCTATAACCTAAAGGCACGGCCTCCTTTTGATTATTCTTTTAATAATCTACAAAATAAAACATTTCAGTCACATAAACAGACACAGGGCAAGGTAAACTAAATGGTACACATAATTACAGACATATTTAATAATTGTACATTATCATAACATAAAACAGATCAATACCGGAGCCACGGGGGCTCATGGGTAAGTCGGGAATTCCCCATTGGACCGACGCAAATTACCCATGAGACCCCACGGCGGCTCCGTTAATGATGTGTTTTACATGATGGTTATGTTGTACAATTATTAAATACATGTGTAATTGGTTGTATCATTTAGTTTAGCTTGCCTTGTTTCTGTTTATGTAACTGTACAGTCGTTGTGACTCCCGCCATGTGTGTGTGTTGCCCTGTCATTACCACCATTCATATAAGTGGTGAATATCAGCAAAAGCTCCTGCATATAGAGCATGTGTGCTGCAATATTCCACACACCACAATTAGGTCTGTCATCCTTTTAAGAACGCACTTGTCTACCAACTTTTACTATAGTGCAAACCACAATATAGCAAAATGCACATGTTTAATCATTTATTAAACTGATTAGTCTTTGCAATACATTTTTCTTATCGTTCTTCCGTCATGCAGCTAGGCTACTTCCGTTATGCTTTCCATTCCACAATCTATAGTCTTAAAGAATTCAAATTCCTGCCGCGCGACCTACAGAGTCGCCTGCTTCACAACCCGTGTGAGCTGTCTAGAACCACAGAGGTGCTTCACTCTGGTAACGTTATTTACAGGTGGCAAGGGCAGCATATTTCTCCAGCAACTTCTTTAGAGTTTGGCTTCCAGTACCACTGTAGAGACCATTTTCTGCGCTAAAGAGTCACAAGCATATTTTTACAATCACAATGATTGGCACCTTTCATGACACTTTTAAAGCCACCTGTGTTGAAAATCGTGCCCATGTCTCTAAGCAGCCATGTCTCAACACAGAAGATACCTCTCCAAAGCTCATGGGCACACCACACCAGAGACATGAACTCTCTTCAGCAAGATCACAGCCTCCAACATCTTTCAAGCAATTCCATCACATAAACCAAGCTGTTTGGGCTAGGACAAACATTCACAAGTTCCTGATCCAAAGAGACCATAAAGTCTACATACAAAGCCATAAATAACCCATGAGTAGTCCATATACTGTTCACTAATTATATTTCTTATTACATTATATCCAGTCATCTTACAACAGTCCTCAGGACACGTATACTTCAAAAAAGATAATAATTATCATTGGTTATTCTATAAAAAGAAGAAAATGTGAAATGTATTCTCACTATACCTGTTTAGAACAGTTTTGTAGACGTCAAAACTCATTACAAAGGCACAAACTTTATCAAAATGACAAACTTTAGAGGTTAGAAAGTTAACACTAATTTGTAAATGAACAAAAATGCACGAGTGGTGCTTTTATTTGAAAAACTATTTCTTTTGACTTCATTTGTTGTCCCGTTGCCATGGTAAAATGCCTATAGCCTAAGGGCACGGCCTCCTTTTGACTTTATTTGTTGTCCTGTTGCCTTGGTAAAATGCCTATAGCCTAAGGGCACGGCCTCCTTTTGACTTTATTTGTTGTCCTGTTGCCTTGGTAAAATGCCTATAGCCTAAGGGCACGGCCTCCTTTTGACTTTATTTGTTGTCCCGTTGCCTTGGTAAAATGCCTATAGCCTAAGGGCACGGCCTCCTTTTGACTTTATTTGTTGTCCCGTTGCCTTGGTAAAATGCCTATAGCCTAAGGGCACTGTTGTCCCGTTGCCTTGGTAAAATGCCCATAGCCTAAGGGCATGGCCTCCTTTTGACTATATTTGTTGTCCCGTTGCCTTGGTAAAATGCCTATAACCTAAAGGCACGGCCTCCTTTTGATTATTCTTTTAATAATCTACAAAATAAAACATTTCAGTCACATAAACAGACACAGGGCAAGGTAAACTAAATGGTACACATAATTACAGACATATTTAATAATTGTACATTATCATAACATAAAACAGATCAATACCGGAGCCACGGGGGCTCATGGGTAAGTCGGGAATTCCCCATTGGACCGACGCAAATTACCCATGAGACCCCACGGCGGCTCCGTTAATGATGTGTTTTACATGATGGTTATGTTGTACAATTATTAAATACATGTGTAATTGGTTGTATCATTTAGTTTAGCTTGCCTTGTTTCTGTTTATGTAACTGTACAGTCGTTGTGACTCCCGCCATGTGTGTGTGTTGCCCTGTCATTACCACCATTCATATAAGTGGTGAATATCAGCAAAAGCTCCTGCATATAGAGCATGTGTGCTGCAATATTCCACACACCACAATTAGGTCTGTCATCCTTTTAAGAACGCACTTGTCTACCAACTTTTACTATAGTGCAAACCACAATATAGCAAAATGCACATGTTTAATCATTTATTAAACTGATTAGTCTTTGCAATACATTTTTCTTATCGTTCTTCCGTCATGCAGCTAGGCTACTTCCGTTATGCTTTCCATTCCACAATCTATAGTCTTAAAGAATTCAAATTCCTGCCGCGCGACCTACAGAGTCGCCTGCTTCACAACCCGTGTGAGCTGTCTAGAACCACAGAGGTGCTTCACTCTGGTAACGTTATTTACAGGTGGCAAGGGCAGCATATTTCTCCAGCAACTTCTTTAGAGTTTGGCTTCCAGTACCACTGTAGAGACCATTTTCTGCGCTAAAGAGTCACAAGCATATTTTTACAATCACAATGATTGGCACCTTTCATGACACTTTTAAAGCCACCTGTGTTGAAAATCGTGCCCATGTCTCTAAGCAGCCATGTCTCAACACAGAAGATACCTCTCCAAAGCTCATGGGCACACCACACCAGAGACATGAACTCTCTTCAGCAAGATCACAGCCTCCAACATCTTTCAAGCAATTCCATCACATAAACCAAGCTGTTTGGGCTAGGACAAACATTCACAAGTTCCTGATCCAAAGAGACCATAAAGTCTACATACAAAGCCATAAATAACCCATGAGTAGACCATATACTGTTCACTAATTATATTTCTTATTACATTATATCCAGTCATCTTACAACAGTCCTCAGGACACGTATACTTCAAAAAAGATAATAATTATCATTGGTTATTCTATAAAAAGAAGAAAATGTGAAATGTATTCTCACTATACCTGTTTAGAACAGTTTTGTAGACGTCAAAACTCATTACAAAGGCACAAACTTTATCAAAATGACAAACTTTAGAGGTTAGAAAGTTAACACTAATTTGTAAATGAACAAAAATGCACGAGTGGTGCTTTTATTTGAAAAACTATTTCTTTTGACTTCATTTGTTGTCCCGTTGCCATGGTAAAATGCCTATAGCCTAAGGGCACGGCCTCCTTTTGACTTTATTTGTTGTCCTGTTGCCTTGGTAAAATGCCTATAGCCTAAGGGCACGGCCTCCTTTTGACTTTATTTGTTGTCCTGTTGCCTTGGTAAAATGCCTATAGCCTAAGGGCACGGCCTCCTTTTGACTTTATTTGTTGTCCCGTTGCCTTGGTAAAATGCCTATAGCCTAAGGGCACGGCCTCCTTTTGACTTTATTTGTTGTCCCGTTGCCTTGGTAAAATGCCTATAGCCTAAGGGCACTGTTGTCCCGTTGCCTTGGTAAAATGCCTATAGCCTAAGGGCACGGCCTCCTTTTGACTATATTTGTTGTCCCGTTGCCTTGGTAAAATGCCTATAGCCTAAGGGCATGGCCTCCTTTTGACTTTATTTGTTGTCCCGTTGCCTTGGTAAAATGCCTATAACCTAAAGGCACGGCCTCCTTTTGATTATTCTTTTAATAATCTACAAAATAAAACATTTCAGTCACATAAACAGACACAGGGCAAGGTAAACTAAATGGTACACATAATTACAGACATATTTAATAATTGTACATTATCATAACATAAAACAGATCAATACCGGAGCCACGGGGGCTCATGGGTAAGTCGGGAATTCCCCATTGGACCGACGCAAATTACCCATGAGACCCCACGGCGGCTCCGTTAATGATGTGTTTTACATGATGGTTATGTTGTACAATTATTAAATACATGTGTAATTGGTTGTATCATTTAGTTTAGCTTGCCTTGTGTCTGTTTATGTAACTGTACAGTCGTTGTGACTCCCGCCATGTGTGTGTGTTGCCCTGTCATTACCACCATTCATATAAGTGGTGAATATCAGCAAAAGCTCCTGCATATAGAGCATGTGTGCTGCAATATTCCACACACCACAATTAGGTCTGTCATCCTTTTAAGAACGCACTTGTCTACCAACTTTTACTATAGTGCAAACCACAATATAGCAAAATGCACATGTTTAATCATTTATTAAACTGATTAGTCTTTGCAATACATTTTTCTTATCGTTCTTCCGTCATGCAGCTAGGCTACTTCCGTTATGCTTTCCATTCCACAATCTATAGTCTTAAAGAATTCAAATTCCTGCCGCGCGACCTACAGAGTCGCCTGCTTCACAACCCGTGTGAGCTGTCTAGAACCACAGAGGTGCTTCACTCTGGTAACGTTATTTACAGGTGGCAAGGGCAGCATATTTCTCCAGCAACTTCTTTAGAGTTTGGCTTCCAGTACCACTGTAGAGACCATTTTCTGCGCTAAAGAGTCACAAGCATATTTTTACAATCACAATGATTGGCACCTTTCATGACACTTTTAAAGCCACCTGTGTTGAAAATCGTGCCCATGTCTCTAAGCAGCCATGTCTCAACACAGAAGATACCTCTCCAAAGCTCATGGGCACACCACACCAGAGACATGAACTCTCTTCAGCAAGATCACAGCCTCCAACATCTTTCAAGCAATTCCATCACATAAACCAAGCTGTTTGGGCTAGGACAAACATTCACAAGTTCCTGATCCAAAGAGACCATAAAGTCTACATACAAAGCCAGGGGTACTCAACTGGCGGACCGCGGTCCGGATCCGGACCCGAACGCAGTCCTGTCCGGACCCAATCTCATTCCTGATTAACTGGATACGGACCAAAACAAAACCGTAGCATTTATTTCAGGGCTATTGAAAAAACACTCCGTCACGAGTGTTACGTTTGCCACCCCCGCTCAACAACTTACGTTCGCCACCCCGCTCAACAACAAGCCTGCCTGGTTGACGCTTCGCGAGCGGCGCGAGGGTCCGCCCGGCGAAAATGACGTAATCACTGTGGCTCCGCTCCGCGTGTGCGCGAGTGTCTCGTGCGCTGTCGGTTCGAGAGGTCGTGCATCTCTCGAATTTTGTAACTTTGCGCCGCGCTTCAGCGCAATGAACAAAGTCACGTTTTCAGGGTTCATACACCTTTATAAGGTGGAATTAAAGCTCTTGTACGTCACTTTCAAGGTCCATTTCAATATTTCCCAGCATGTTAAACATAATTAAGTTAAATATTTATACATATACTCGAAATAATTCGCTTTTTATCACATTATTTAATGGTTGTTTATTTAAAAAACGCCCAATCTTCACGTCTTCACGTTCTCTCATGTTTCGTCCTGGAATTACAAGAGGCTCGTATTTGTTAACCTAATACAAGAGAATATTCAGTCAGACAGCTATTTGTTGTGAAACCAAGTAGTTACAATTTCAAGCATTTTAAAGTACTTTAACCTAAATTCCAGCACTTTTCAAACCTGAAACATATAGCAACATTAAAATTGGTCAGGTAAATGTTCATTCCCCTGTTTTGAGGGGTGTTTCTACCACATATCGTTTCGGACAAAACGCCTATCGTTTCAGAACACTGCAGTGACGCTCGCGAAAGTATAAACGCCTCCACCGTTCGCGCACCGCCCCCCCCCCCCCGCTCCCCCCCGCTCAACAACTTACGTTCGACACCCCCGCCGCACCGGACCTCAGGGCACAGGTATCTGCCAAAATTGGACCGCGGACAAATTTAGTTGAGTACGCCTGTACAAAGCCATAAATAACCCATGAGTAGTCCATATACTGTTCACTAATTATATTTCTTATTACATTATATCCAGTCATCTTACAACAGTCCTCAGGACACGTATACTTCAAAAAAGATAATAATTATCATTGGTTATTCTATAAAAAGAAGAAAATGTGAAATGTATTCTCACTATACCTGTTTAGAACAGTTTTGTAGATGTCAAAACTCATTACAAAGGCACAAACTTTATCAAAATGACAAACTTTAGAGGTTAGAAAGTTAACACTAATTTGTAAATGAACAAAAATGCACGAGTGGTGCTTTTATTTGAAAAACTATTTCTTTTGACTTCATTTGTTGTCCCGTTGCCATGGTAAAATGCCTATAGCCTAAGGGCACGGCCTCCTTTTGACTTTATTTGTTGTCCTGTTGCCTTGGTAAAATGCCTATAGCCTAAGGGCACGGCCTCCTTTTGACTTTATTTGTTGTCCTGTTGCCTTGGTAAAATGCCTATAGCCTAAGGGCACGGCCTCCTTTTGACTTTATTTGTTGTCCCGTTGCCTTGGTAAAATGCCTATAGCCTAAGGGCACGGCCTCCTTTTGACTATATTTGTTGTCCCGTTGCCTTGGTAAAATGCCTATAGCCTAAGGGCATGGCCTCCTTTTGAGTTTATTTGCTGTCCCGTTGCCTTGGTAAAATGCCTATAACCTAAGGGCACGGCCTCCTTTTGATTATTCTTTTAATAATCTACAAAATAAAACATTTCAGTCACATAAACAGACACAGGGCAAGGTAAACTAAATGGTACACATAATTACAGACATATTTAATAATTGTACATTATCATAACATAAAACAGATCAATACCGGAGCCACGGGGGCTCATGGGTAAGTCGGGAATTCCCCATTGGACCGACGCAAATTACCCATGAGACCCCACGGCGGCTCCGTTAATGATGTGTTTTACATGATGGTTATGTTGTACAATTATTAAATACATGTGTAATTGGTTGTATCATTTAGTTTAGCTTGCCTTGTGTCTGTTTATGTGACTGTACAGTCGTTGTGACTCCCGCCATGTGTGTGTGTTGCCCTGTCATTACCACCATTCATATAAGTGGTGAATATCAGCAAAAGCTCCTGCATATAGAGCATGTGTGCTGCAATATTCCACACACCACAATTAGGTCTGTCATCCTTTTAAGAACGCACTTGTCTACCAACTTTTACTATAGTGCAAACCACAATATAGCAAAATGCACATGTTTAATCATTTATTAAACTGATTAGTCTTTGCAATACATTTTTCTTATCATTCTTCCGTCATGCAGCTAGGCTACTTCCGTTATGCTTTCCATTCCACAATCTAGAGTCTTAAAGAATTCAAATTCCTGCCGCGCGACCTACAGAGTCGCCTGCTTCACAACCCGTGTGAGCTGTCTAGAACCACAGAGGTGCTTCACTCTGGTAACGTTATTTACAGGTGGCAAGGGCAGCATATTTCTCCAGCAACTTCTTTAGAGTTTGGCTTCCAGTACCACTGTAGAGACCATTCTCTGCGCTAAAGAGTCACAAGCATATTTTTACAATCACAATGATTGGCACCTTTCATGACACTTTTAAAGCCACCTGTGTTGAAAATCGTGCCCATGTCTCTAAGCAGCCATGTCTCAACACAGAAGATACCTCTCCAAAGCTCATGGGCACACCACACCAGAGACATGAACTCTCTTCAGCAAGATCACAGCCTCCAACATCTTTCAAGCAATTCCATCACATAAACCAAGCTGTTTGGGCTAGGACAAACATTCACAAGTTCCTGATACAAAGAGACCATAAAGTCTACATACAAAGCCATAAATAACCCATGAGTAGTCCATATACTGTTCACTAATTATATTTCTTATTACATTGTATCCAGTCATCTTACAACAGTCCTCAGGACACGTATACTTCAAAAAAGATAATAATTATCATTGGTTATTCTATAAAAAGAAGAAAATGTGAAATGTATTCTCACTAAACCTGTTTAGAACAGTTTTGTAGACGTCAAAACTCATTACAAAGGCACAAACTTTATCAAAATGACAAACTTTAGAGGTTAGAAAGTTAACACTAATTTGTAAATGAACAAAAATGCACGAGTGGTGCTTTTATTTGAAAAACTATTTCTTTTGACTTTATTTGTTGTCCTGTTGCCTTGGTAAAATGCCTATAGCCTAAGGGCACGGCCTCCTTTTAACTTTATTTGTTGTCCCGTTGCTTTGGTAAAATGCCTATAGCCTAAGGGCATGGCCTCCTTTTGACTTTATTTGTTGTCCCGTTGCTTTGGTAAAATGCCTATAGCCTAAGGGCATGGCCTCCTTTTGACTTTATTTGTTGTCCCGTTGCCTTGGTAAAATGCCTATAGCCTAAGGGCACGGCCTCCTTTTGATTATTCTTTTAATAATCTACAAAATAAAACATTTCAGTCACATAAACAGACACAGGGCAAGGTAAACTAAATGGTACACATAATTACAGACATATTTAATAATTGTACATTATCATAACATAAAACAGATCAATACCGGAGCCACGGGGGCTCATGGGTAAGTCGGGAATTCCCCATTGGACCGACGCAAATTACCCATGAGACCCCACGGCGGCTCCGTTAATGATGTGTTTTACATGATGGTTATGTTGTACAATTATTAAATACATGTGTAATTGGTTGTATCATTTAGTTTAGCTTGCCTTGTGTCTGTTTATGTGACTGTACAGTCGTTGTGACTCCCGCCATGTGTGTGTGTTGCCCTGTCATTACCACCATTCATATAAGTGGTGAATATCAGCAAAAGCTCCTGCATATAGAGCATGTGTGCTGCAATATTCCACACACCACAATTAGGTCTGTCATCCTTTTAAGAACGCACTTGTCTACCAACTTTTACTATAGTGCAAACCACAATATAGCAAAATGCACATGTTTAATCATTTATTAAACTGATTAGTCTTTGCAATACATTTTTCTTATCATTCTTCCGTCATGCAGCTAGGCTACTTCCGTTATGCTTTCCATTCCACAATCTAGAGTCTTAAAGAATTCAAATTCCTGCCGCGCGACCTACAGAGTCGCCTGCTTCACAACCCGTGTGAGCTGTCTAGAACCACAGAGGTGCTTCACTCTGGTAACGTTATTTACAGGTGGCAAGGGCAGCATATTTCTCCAGCAACTTCTTTAGAGTTTGGCTTCCAGTACCACTGTAGAGACCATTCTCTGCGCTAAAGAGTCACAAGCATATTTTTACAATCACAATGATTGGCACCTTTCATGACACTTTTAAAGCCACCTGTGTTGAAAATCGTGCCCATGTCTCTAAGCAGCCATGTCTCAACACAGAAGATACCTCTCCAAAGCTCATGGGCACACCACACCAGAGACATGAACTCTCTTCAGCAAGATCACAGCCTCCAACATCTTTCAAGCAATTCCATCACATAAACCAAGCTGTTTGGGCTAGGACAAACATTCACAAGTTCCTGATACAAAGAGACCATAAAGTCTACATACAAAGCCATAAATAACCCATGAGTAGTCCATATACTGTTCACTAATTAGGGTTCACACACGTAGTGTGGGAAACCTATTGTAATTGCTCGAATTTTTCTTTTTTCTTCTTATTATTATTATTTTTCTCCGCATAAAACGCATACTGCAGCCTAGACCGTAAGGCCCAGAGACACCAAACTTGGCAGAATGGTGTAGTCTCTTTGCGAGACCGTGCTAAAGTACAGAGACCCACATTGGCCTGATGGTGGCGCTATAGCGCACCATTTTGCGTTTTGGTCCATATCTCCCAAACCGTAGGGCCTAGAAACAAAATTCCACTTCTGATGGATTCCTTGGTTCAAGCCAAACAAAAAAGCCTCAAGAACCATTAAGCTCCGCCTACTTAGATTTTTAGCTAATTTGCATAATATGCAAAACCTACTTTTTTATACTAGTCCCTGGTTTTTCATCCGATCACCACAAGCTTGGTATCAAAATGTTCAGAAGAATCTCATTATCAATATTCCTGGAAAAAATTGTGACATTTGCATACAGTGTCGTTGTGACATGTCAATCAATAGCTCTGGGGCGTGGCCAAATTTACTTAAACAGCTATATCTCAGCAACGCTTTGACGGATCTTCATAAAATTTTAAAAGTTGTTAGGGCACAAGACTCCGAGGTCATAGGTCAAAGCTGGCCACGATTGTCCAATAGGGGGCGCTATAACATGGGAAAAACTGTTTCTCAGAAACCATTAGTCACATCAAGCCAAAACTTTACAGACATCATCAGGGGCCCAAGTGATATCAAGACACACAATGATGACATCATCACTCAAAAAACATGGCCGCCATGAGCCAATTAATTTTTATTTGAATTAATTGGCCATTTGACAGACTTACCATTGGCCAATCAACATGAAACCTCACCACTGTGCATATCTCAGGACTATGTGTCATGCTGTGCAGTTTTAAAACATTTGGACACTAGGTGGCGCTATTTGTGAAAATCATGCATAACTCCTCCAAATTTTCACTTAGGAACATGCAACTTGTTTCTTTTTATTCCTTGCAGTAGACCTGACAACTTTGCAATTACAAGTCCTATTAAAAAATGCATACTTTTGTCACATTCATCAATTGTTTGAAAATAGCTCTTTAAGAACTAGTCCTAGGAATTTGATCCAATGATGGCAAAAATGGCATAGGCATAATCTGTAGACACTGTAGTTAACTACATATGGAAAAAATGTTGCATTTTTATTTGTCTGATTGGTCAATTTTTCCATTATATCCTTCTGGCCATCCCATAAATGACCTTTATTGCTATAACTCATAAACCATGTAAGTGATCAACTCCCAATTTGAAAGGCTTTTATACACTGAGGTCCCTGTGAGGTATGCCAAGTTTGGTTAAAATTGGCCTGTCGGAGGCGCTACAGTACCCAAAAACCTGAGAAATCATAAAAACTCACGCAGCAATCTTGTTATGCAGAATACAGACAAGTAATGGGGCTTGTATGATTCAGATCAATGAGGTCTATAACATTGCAATTACATCTCATAACAAAAAGTGCACTGCCTGACCAGAAATGAACCTTTTAATTCACCAAAATGTCATTGCATTACTGAGATTAATGAGATATCAGTATGATAGTACTTGGGCTCCATCTAGTGGCCAAACACCGGAACTGATTGAAAACTATTTCTCACATGAAACACCACACAAACACACACAAAGCTGATCTCAGCATGTGATTTAGTTCTGTGATCTGAATAATTTTGCCAATACATATTATTTTGATCCTTTTGGGCCTTTAGTGCCCCAATTGAACCTTTTTTTGCACATTGATTTATTTGTGCATTTTTTCCACTCAAACAGCTTCTTTTCACATTTTGGGGTCTAAAGGACCTTTTGGGCCTCTGCCTATTGAGGCCAAGAAGCCTATTCGTGTGTGAACCCGCCAATTGCCGCTTGCGGCTATATTTATATTTCTTATTACATTGTATCCAGTCATCTTACAACAGTCCTCAGGACACGTATACTTCAAAAAAGATAATAATTATCATTGGTTATTCTATAAAAAGAAGAAAATGTGAAATGTATTCTCACTAAACCTGTTTAGAACAGTTTTGTAGACGTCAAAACTCATTACAAAGGCACAAACTTTATCAAAATGACAAACTTTAGAGGTTAGAAAGTTAACACTAATTTGTAAATGAACAAAAATGCACGAGTGGTGCTTTTATTTGAAAAACTATTTCTTTTGACTTTATTTGTTGTCCTGTTGCCTTGGTAAAATGCCTATAGCCTAAGGGCACGGCCTCCTTTTAACTTTATTTGTTGTCCCGTTGCTTTGGTAAAATGCCTATAGCCTAAGGGCATGGCCTCCTTTTGACTTTATTTGTTGTCCCGTTGCTTTGGTAAAATGCCTATAGCCTAAGGGCATGGCCTCCTTTTGACTTTATTTGTTGTCCCGTTGCCTTGGTAAAATGCCTATAGCCTAAGGGCACGGCCTCCTTTTGATTATTCTTTTAATAATCTACAAAATAAAACATTTCAGTCACATAAACAGACACAGGGCAAGGTAAACTAAATGGTACACATAATTACAGACATATTTAATAATTGTACATTATCATAACATAAAACAGATCAATACCGGAGCCACGGGGGCTCATGGGTAAGTCGGGAATTCCCCATTGGACCGACGCAAATTACCCATGAGACCCCACGGCGGCTCCGTTAATGATGTGTTTTACATGATGGTTATGTTGTACAATTATTAAATACATGTGTAATTGGTTGTATCATTTAGTTTAGCTTGCCTTGTGTCTGTTTATGTGACTGTACAGTCGTTGTGACTCCCGCCATGTGTGTGTGTTGCCCTGTCATTACCACCATTCATATAAGTGGTGAATATCAGCAAAAGCTCCTGCATATAGAGCATGTGTGCTGCAATATTCCACACACCACAATTAGGTCTGTCATCCTTTTAAGAACGCACTTGTCTACCAACTTTTACTATAGTGCAAACCACAATATAGCAAAATGCACATGTTTAATCATTTATTAAACTGATTAGTCTTTGCAATACATTTTTCTTATCATTCTTCCGTCATGCAGCTAGGCTACTTCCGTTATGCTTTCCATTCCACAATCTAGAGTCTTAAAGAATTCAAATTCCTGCCGCGCGACCTACAGAGTCGCCTGCTTCACAACCCGTGTGAGCTGTCTAGAACCACAGAGGTGCTTCACTCTGGTAACGTTATTTACAGGTGGCAAGGGCAGCATATTTCTCCAGCAACTTCTTTAGAGTTTGGCTTCCAGTACCACTGTAGAGACCATTCTCTGCGCTAAAGAGTCACAAGCATATTTTTACAATCACAATGATTGGCACCTTTCATGACACTTTTAAAGCCACCTGTGTTGAAAATCGTGCCCATGTCTCTAAGCAGCCATGTCTCAACACAGAAGATACCTCTCCAAAGCTCATGGGCACACCACACCAGAGACATGAACTCTCTTCAGCAAGATCACAGCCTCCAACCTCTTTCAAGCAATTCCATCACATAAACCAAGCTGTTTGGGCTAGGACAAACATTCACAAGTTCCTGATACAAAGAGACCATAAAGTCTACATACAAAGCCATAAATAACCCATGAGTAGTCCATATACTGTTCACTAATTATATTTCTTATTACATTATATCCAGTCATCTTACAACAGTCCTCAGGACACGTATACTTCAAAAAAGATAATAATTATCATTGGTTATTCTATAAAAAGAAGAAAATGTGAAATGTATTCTCACTAAACCTGTTTAGAACAGTTTTGTAGACGTCAAAACTCATTACAAAGGCACAAACTTTATCAAAATGACAAACTTTAGAGGTTAGAAAGTTAACACTAATTTGTAAATGAACAAAAATGCACGAGTGGTGCTTTTATTTGAAAAACTATTTCTTTTGACTTTATTTGTTGTCCTGTTGCCTTGGTAAAATGCCTATAGCCTAAGGGCACGGCCTCCTTTTGACTTTATTTGTTGTCCCGTTGCCTTGGTAAAATGCCTATAGCCTAAGGGCACGGCCTCCTTTTGACTTTATTTGTTGTCCCGTTGCTTTGGTAAAATGCCTATAGCCTAAGGGCATGGCCTCCTTTTGACTTTATTTGTTGTCCCGTTGCTTTGGTAAAATGCCTATAGCCTAAGGGCATGGCCTCCTTTTGACTTTATTTGTTGTCCCGTTGCCTTGGTAAAATGCCTATAGCCTAAGGGCACGGCCTCCTTTTGATTATTCTTTTAATAATCTACAAAATAAAACATTTCAGTCACATAAACAGACACAGGGCAAGGTAAACTAAATGGTACACATAATTACAGACATATTTAATAATTGTACATTATCATAACATAAAACAGATCAATACCGGAGCCACGGGGGCTCATGGGTAAGTCGGGAATTCCCCATTGGACCGACGCAAATTACCCATGAGACCCCACGGCGGCTCCGTTAATGATGTGTTTTACATGATGGTTATGTTGTACAATTATTAAATACATGTGTAATTGGTTGTATCATTTAGTTTAGCTTGCCTTGTGTCTGTTTATGTGACTGTACAGTCGTTGTGACTCCCGCCATGTGTGTGTGTTGCCCTGTCATTACCACCATTCATATAAGTGGTGAATATCAGCAAAAGCTCCTGCATATAGAGCATGTGTGCTGCAATATTCCACACACCACAATTAGGTCTGTCAACCTTTTAAGAACGCACTTGTCTACCAACTTTTACTATAGTGCAAACCACAATATAGCAAAATGCACATGTTTAATCATTTATTAAACTGATTAGTCTTTGCAATACATTTTTCTTATCATTCTTCCGTCATGCAGCTAGGCTACTTCCGTTATGCTTTCCATTCCACAATCTAGAGTCTTAAAGAATTCAAATTCCTGCCGCGCGACCTACAGAGTCGCCTGCTTCACAACCCGTGTGAGCTGTCTAGAACCACACAGGTGCTTCACTCTGGTAACGTTATTTACAGGTGGCAAAGGCAGCATATTTCTCCAGCAACTTCTTTAGAGTTTGGCTTCCAGTACCACTGTAGAGACCATTCTCTGCGCTAAAGAGTCACAAGCATATTTTTACAATCACAATGATTGGCACCTTTCATGACACTTTTAAAGCCACCTGTGTTGAAAATCGTGCCCATGTCTCTAAGCAGCCATGTCTCAACACAGAAGATACCTCTCCAAAGCTCATGGGCACACCACACCAGAGACATGAACTCTCTTCAGCAAGATCACAGCCTCCAACCTCTTTCAAGCAATTCCATCACATAAACCAAGCTGTTTGGGCTAGGACAAACATTCACAAGTTCCTGATACAAAGAGACCATAAAGTCTACATACAAAGCCATAAATAACCCATGAGTAGTCCATATACTGTTCACTAATTATATTTCTTATTACATTATATCCAGTCATCTTACAACAGTCCTCAGGACACGTATACTTCAAAAAAGATAATAATTATCATTGGTTATTCTATAAAAAGAAGAAAATGTGAAATGTATTCTCACTAAACCTGTTTAGAACAGTTTTGTAGACGTCAAAACTCATTACAAAGGCACAAACTTTATCAAAATGACAAACTTTAGAGGTTAGAAAGTTAACACTAATTTGTAAATGAACAAAAATGCACGAGTGGTGCTTTTATTTGAAAAACTATTTCTTTTGACTTTATTTGTTGTCCTGTTGCCTTGGTAAAATGCCTATAGCCTAAGGGCACGGCCTCCTTTTGACTTTATTTGTTGTCCCGTTGCCTTGGTAAAATGCCTATAGCCTAAGGGCACGGCCTCCTTTTGACTTTATTTGTTGTCCCGTTGCTTTGGTAAAATGCCTATAGCCTAAGGGCATGGCCTCCTTTTGACTTTATTTGTTGTCCCGTTGCTTTGGTAAAATGCCTATAGCCTAAGGGCATGGCCTCCTTTTGACTTTATTTGTTGTCCCGTTGCCTTGGTAAAATGCCTATAGCCTAAGGGCACGGCCTCCTTTTGATTATTCTTTTAATAATCTACAAAATAAAACATTTCAGTCACATAAACAGACACAGGGCAAGGTAAACTAAATGGTACACATAATTACAGACATATTTAATAATTGTACATTATCATAACATAAAACAGATCAATACCGGAGCCACGGGGGCTCATGGGTAAGTCGGGAATTCCCCATTGGACCGACGCAAATTACCCATGAGACCCCACGGCGGCTCCGTTAATGATGTGTTTTACATGATGGTTATGTTGTACAATTATTAAATACATGTGTAATTGGTTGTATCATTTAGTTTAGCTTGCCTTGTGTCTGTTTATGTGACTGTACAGTCGTTGTGACTCCCGCCATGTGTGTGTGTTGCCCTGTCATTACCACCATTCATATAAGTGGTGAATATCAGCAAAAGCTCCTGCATATAGAGCATGTGTGCTGCAATATTCCACACACCACAATTAGGTCTGTCATCCTTTTAAGAACGCACTTGTCTACCAACTTTTACTATAGTGCAAACCACAATATAGCAAAATGCACATGTTTAATCATTTATTAAACTGATTAGTCTTTGCAATACATTTTTCTTATCATTCTTCCGTCATGCAGCTAGGCTACTTCCGTTATGCTTTCCATTCCACAATCTAGAGTCTTAAAGAATTCAAATTCCTGCCGCGCGACCTACAGAGTCGCCTGCTTCACAACCCGTGTGAGCTGTCTAGAACCACAGAGGTGCTTCACTCTGGTAACGTTATTTACAGGTGGCAAGGGCAGCATATTTCTCCAGCAACTTCTTTAGAGTTTGGCTTCCAGTACCACTGTAGAGACCATTCTCTGCGCTAAAGAGTCACAAGCATATTTTTACAATCACAATGATTGGCACCTTTCATGACACTTTTAAAGCCACCTGTGTTGAAAATCGTGCCCATGTCTCTAAGCAGCCATGTCTCAACACAGAAGATACCTCTCCAAAGCTCATGGGCACACCACACCAGAGACATGAACTCTCTTCAGCAAGATCACAGCCTCCAACCTCTTTCAAGCAATTCCATCACATAAACCAAGCTGTTTGGGCTAGGACAAACATTCACAAGTTCCTGATACAAAGAGACCATAAAGTCTACATACAAAGCCATAAATAACCCATGAGTAGTCCATATACTGTTCACTAATTATATTTCTTATTACATTATATCCAGTCATCTTACAACAGTCCTCAGGACACGTATACTTCAAAAAAGATAATAATTATCATTGGTTATTCTATAAAAAGAAGAAAATGTGAAATGTATTCTCACTAAACCTGTTTAGAACAGTTTTGTAGACGTCAAAACTCATTACAAAGGCACAAACTTTATCAAAATGACAAACTTTAGAGGTTAGAAAGTTAACACTAATTTGTAAATGAACAAAAATGCACGAGTGGTGCTTTTATTTGAAAAACTATTTCTTTTGACTTTATTTGTTGTCCTGTTGCCTTGGTAAAATGCCTATAGCCTAAGGGCACGGCCTCCTTTTGACTTTATTTGTTGTCCCGTTGCCTTGGTAAAATGCCTATAGCCTAAGGGCACGGCCTCCTTTTGACTTTATTTGTTGTCCCGTTGCTTTGGTAAAATGCCTATAGCCTAAGGGCATGGCCTCCTTTTGACTTTATTTGTTGTCCCGTTGCTTTGGTAAAATGCCTATAGCCTAAGGGCATGGCCTCCTTTTGACTTTATTTGTTGTCCCGTTGCTTTGGTAAAATGCCTATAGCCTAAGGGCATGGCCTCCTTTTGACTTTATTTGTTGTCCCGTTGCCTTGGTAAAATGCCTATAGCCTAAGGGCACGGCCTCCTTTTGATTATTCTTTTAATAATCTACAAAATAAAACATTTCAGTCACATAAACAGACACAGGGCAAGGTAAACTAAATGGTACACATAATTACAGACATATTTAATAATTGTACATTATCATAACATAAAACAGATCAATACCGGAGCCACGGGGGCTCATGGGTAAGTCGGGAATTCCCCATTGGACCGACGCAAATTACCCATGAGACCCCACGGCGGCTCCGTTAATGATGTGTTTTACATGATGGTTATGTTGTACAATTATTAAATACATGTGTAATTGGTTGTATCATTTAGTTTAGCTTGCCTTGTGTCTGTTTATGTGACTGTACAGTCGTTGTGACTCCCGCCATGTGTGTGTGTTGCCCTGTCATTACCACCATTCATATAAGTGGTGAATATCAGCAAAAGCTCCTGCATATAGAGCATGTGTGCTGCAATATTCCACACACCACAATTAGGTCTGTCATCCTTTTAAGAACGCACTTGTCTACCAACTTTTACTATAGTGCAAACCACAATATAGCAAAATGCACATGTTTAATCATTTATTAAACTGATTAGTCTTTGCAATACATTTTTCTTATCATTCTTCCGTCATGCAGCTAGGCTACTTCCGTTATGCTTTCCATTCCACAATCTAGAGTCTTAAAGAATTCAAATTCCTGCCGCGCGACCTACAGAGTCGCCTGCTTCACAACCCGTGTGAGCTGTCTAGAACCACAGAGGTGCTTCACTCTGGTAACGTTATTTACAGGTGGCAAGGGCAGCATATTTCTCCAGCAACTTCTTTAGAGTTTGGCTTCCAGTACCACTGTAGAGACCATTCTCTGCGCTAAAGAGTCACAAGCATATTTTTACAATCACAATGATTGGCACCTTTCATGACACTTTTAAAGCCACCTGTGTTGAAAATCGTGCCCATGTCTCTAAGCAGCCATGTCTCAACACAGAAGATACCTCTCCAAAGCTCATGGGCACACCACACCAGAGACATGAACTCTCTTCAGCAAGATCACAGCCTCCAACCTCTTTCAAGCAATTCCATCACATAAACCAAGCTGTTTGGGCTAGGACAAACATTCACAAGTTCCTGATACAAAGAGACCATAAAGTCTACATACAAAGCCATAAATAACCCATGAGTAGTCCATATACTGTTCACTAATTATATTTCTTATTACATTATATCCAGTCATCTTACAACAGTCCTCAGGACACGTATACTTCAAAAAAGATAATAATTATCATTGGTTATTCTATAAAAAGAAGAAAATGTGAAATGTATTCTCACTAAACCTGTTTAGAACAGTTTTGTAGACGTCAAAACTCATTACAAAGGCACAAACTTTATCAAAATGACAAACTTTAGAGGTTAGAAAGTTAACACTAATTTGTAAATGAACAAAAATGCACGAGTGGTGCTTTTATTTGAAAAACTATTTCTTTTGACTTTATTTGTTGTCCTGTTGCCTTGGTAAAATGCCTATAGCCTAAGGGCACGGCCTCCTTTTGACTTTATTTGTTGTCCCGTTGCCTTGGTAAAATGCCTATAGCCTAAGGGCACGGCCTCCTTTTGACTTTATTTGTTGTCCCGTTGCTTTGGTAAAATGCCTATAGCCTAAGGGCATGGCCTCCTTTTGACTTTATTTGTTGTCCCGTTGCCTTGGTAAAATGCCTATAGCCTAAGGGCACGGCCTCCTTTTGATTATTCTTTTAATAATCTACAAAATAAAACATTTCAGTCACATAAACAGACACAGGGCAAGGTAAACTAAATGGTACACATAATTACAGACATATTTAATAATTGTACATTATCATAACATAAAACAGATCAATACCGGAGCCACGGGGGCTCATGGGTAAGTCGGGAATTCCCCATTGGACCGACGCAAATTACCCATGAGACCCCACGGCGGCTCCGTTAATGATGTGTTTTACATGATGGTTATGTTGTACAATTATTAAATACATGTGTAATTGGTTGTATCATTTAGTTTAGCTTGCCTTGTGTCTGTTTATGTGACTGTACAGTCGTTGTGACTCCCGCCATGTGTGTGTGTTGCCCTGTCATTACCACCATTCATATAAGTGGTGAATATCAGCAAAAGCTCCTGCATATAGAGCATGTGTGCTGCAATATTCCACACACCACAATTAGGTCTGTCATCCTTTTAAGAACGCACTTGTCTACCAACTTTTACTATAGTGCAAACCACAATATAGCAAAATGCACATGTTTAATCATTTATTAAACTGATTAGTCTTTGCAATACATTTTTCTTATCATTCTTCCGTCATGCAGCTAGGCTACTTCCGTTATGCTTTCCATTCCACAATCTAGAGTCTTAAAGAATTCAAATTCCTGCCGCGCGACCTACAGAGTCGCCTGCTTCACAACCCGTGTGAGCTGTCTAGAACCACACAGGTGCTTCACTCTGGTAACGTTATTTACAGGTGGCAAAGGCAGCATATTTCTCCAGCAACTTCTTTAGAGTTTGGCTTCCAGTACCACTGTAGAGACCATTCTCTGCGCTAAAGAGTCACAAGCATATTTTTACAATCACAATGATTGGCACCTTTCATGACACTTTTAACACTAGAAGTCCCAGAGAAGGGTCTTTCAACACTTCTACCATCGGAACCCAGAGAAGGGTCGCGAGAGCTGAAGGATTTTAGCTAACACCCTATTATCAGCTGTAAGCAGGCACTTTTGTTCTGTAAATAAGGCCATTATTGGCGCACAACAGGAGGGGGCATGCTTCAGCTCACAACTAATTGTTGTTTTCCATTGAGTTTAGCCATTTAGTTTCTAGTTAGTTCTATTTAGTTTATTGTATTTTATAATATAAAGGTTATATATATATTGTATTTAGTTTAGTTTTATCTGAGCAACAAAGCACAAACAATACATTATTTTTTTATATTTTAAATAGAAAATTAGAAATTTTATAGCCAGGTACATGTGAGTAATGACCAGAAGCATTTGTGTCTAAGTCAGGAGGACTGAAATTTCAGCATGAGAAACATACAAAAGAACAACCGTTATGTTTCCATGCTTTTTTATGTTCCATGCTTTTTATTATTGCCATAAAATTATACAAAAAATACAAGGAATAAAACAATTCCACACATATTTACAATAGGCTGCAGTGCAGGGCTGTGTGTGTGTGTGTGTGTGTGTGTGTGTGTGTGTGTGTGTGTGTGTGTGTGTGTGTGTGTGTGTGTGTGTGTGTGTGTGTGTGTGTGTGAGTGTGTGAGTGGCATGTCCTTCTTGTGTGACTAGCACTTCAGCAGTCTGTCAGAACATGCCTGGCACTGCCAGTGTATCTCCCTGGTACATTTGCCACACGTGTATCTGTAGCAGTCGACACATCTCACATTTGCACAATTGTTCATGAGTGTTCTCATCAGAGCATTCACATACAACTATCTACCCAGTCTGCCAGTCCCTCATTTGGGGAGAAAGCTACAGTATTGTGGCTATTCCCACTTTAGTGACCCCATTTTGTTTCTCTTTCACTCAGACAATAAAATATTCCAATACAGTGAGGACATGCACGAAAGATGAAAATTTCAGACCCCTCCATGATTAAAAATTGTCTAAATTGTCTAAAGTGGGGAATAGCCACAATAGTGTAGCATTCTCCCCAAATGAGGGAGTGGCAGACTGAATGGATAATTGTATGTGAGTGCTCTGTTGAGAACATTTCAACTTTATTGTATTTTTCTAAACTTACATCATGTCCTCTGTAGCTGCTGCTCTCAGCCAGGCCCTCTGACTGCCTCTCTCACCTTATGCGTGTACCCTGCACAACAATGCAGCTGGGGGATGGGCAGACACACTCAGGACCAGCTTACAGACTTTTGCATGACCTTTTTTGAGGTGGATCAACACAATTAATTTGGTAATTTTTTTCAAAAATTGTTATTTTGAACCCACTTATCTTTTTTAGAAGAAAAACATTACTAACATTACTACATTTCTACCTGAGCCTGCCAAAAGCCAGTGCTGAGGTATTTTGGATCATGAGGCCATGAGGCCATCCTTTGTCATGCAGCCACTTCTAGGTAGACGGGGGGATGGGTGATAGTGTGAGCTATGTTGATCCATTGACTCAAATGGAGAAGAAAAGACCCTTTCAGAGAAATCTGAACTTTAGCTATTTTGACCAATAATCATGTCACCTTTTGCAGTGAGAAAAAAATCCAAAATTAGTACAAAGGAGGCAGACTTGAGATATTTTAGAATTATAGTTCAAATAATGTCTGTGTCAGTTTTATAATAAAGAGAAAGATGACTGTAGCCACCTACATGTGGATGAAAATTCATGTCACCACACATTTCACTTACTCTGTTGACTGAGAAGCAAGGATAGCAAAGGTTTCCAGTACACAGCAGGCTTTGGACATGATCCTGGAGGGGCCGTGGGTGGGTGGGGTTCCCTGGTCTTTCTCTGCCTGCCTCTGGCCTCTGGGGCCTTGCTAATAAGTACATTCTGTACATTTATCCTATGTTGCACTTACATAAACACACACACTCACACACACATACATCAGTCATTTGTGCTGTATGTCTTACTTTCTGCTCTTCATTTAGTAGCAGCAGTTGGTGAAACATTTGAGCTGTTTTTTCTGCTCTTCTGTCTTTTCCCTTTTTACTTTCTCTCCCCCTCTTTTCTCTCCTGTCCTGTATGGTTCACCTAACCCCAATTGTTTTTATCACTATTGTACTGTATTATACAGAATTGTTTTCTTTTGATCCTTACATGAAAACAAAGTTGTCCTCCCAAGATGAAAGGGTGGAGGTGGGCCAAAAAAAAAAGTTGGAAAAGCCCATATGAAGCAATTTTCAAGCCTAGGGTCACAAACGTCACAAACAACACATTGTTAGTTTTCAGAGAGTAGTGAAAATCTGTAGTAGTGATATCTCTTTTGGTAAGATTTCCTAAATTTCCTATTTTTGTTTGCTGGCTATGGCTGTATTTGGAAGAGACACACTGCAAAATCTTGATCTTGATAAGTTAAAATTGCTCAATAATATTATTCTATTTCAAGTAGCTGAGGGTTTTTTGTATACATTTATGTAAAAACATTTTTACCTATTAGCAGTTTTTCAAAAGACAAAACTACTTAAAATAAGGTTAAAAATATCAGAGCCATTTTGACTAATCAATATGCCACCTATATGCCATTATAATTCAAATATTATGTTTGTGTCAATTTCACATTATTTCAACCTGGTATGGTTCTGTAGATGAGGAGACTTCTTGCAAGAGATCTTGCACAGTCTCATATGGCAGCCAAGGAGGTGCAAGCTTTCAGCAGCAACCACCCATACCTGACACACGCCTCATTTACATAACACTGGAGGCAAGTTCAGCTCTTCTCCCCCCTGCTGATTCCTCAGGCAATGGGCACTTTTGCAAATGAATGGATGTTAATTGGAGCCACCAGAGGTGTCAGTTTGGACTAAGGTTCTTTGGACCCTCTTTAGGGACTTCAGGGGGGTGGTTGAAATTTCAGGGACTTCTAGTGTTAAAGCCACCTGTGTTGAAAATCGTGCCCATGTCTCTAAGCAGCCATGTCTCAACACAGAAGATACCTCTCCAAAGCTCATGGGCACACCACACCAGAGACATGAACTCTCTTCAGCAAGATCACAGCCTCCAACCTCTTTCAAGCAATTCCATCACATAAACCAAGCTGTTTGGGCTAGGACAAACATTCACAAGTTCCTGATACAAAGAGACCATAAAGTCTACATACAAAGCCATAAATAACCCATGAGTAGTCCATATACTGTTCACTAATTATATTTCTTATTACATTATATCCAGTCATCTTACAACAGTCCTCAGGACACGTATACTTCAAAAAAGATAATAATTATCATTGGTTATTCTATAAAAAGAAGAAAATGTGAAATGTATTCTCACTAAACCTGTTTAGAACAGTTTTGTAGACGTCAAAACTCATTACAAAGGCACAAACTTTATCAAAATGACAAACTTTAGAGGTTAGAAAGTTAACACTAATTTGTAAATGAACAAAAATGCACGAGTGGTGCTTTTATTTGAAAAACTATTTCTTTTGACTTTATTTGTTGTCCTGTTGCCTTGGTAAAATGCCTATAGCCTAAGGGCACGGCCTCCTTTTGACTTTATTTGTTGTCCCGTTGCCTTGGTAAAATGCCTATAGCCTAAGGGCACGGCCTCCTTTTGACTTTATTTGTTGTCCCGTTGCTTTGGTAAAATGCCTATAGCCTAAGGGCATGGCCTCCTTTTGACTTTATTTGTTGTCCCGTTGCTTTGGTAAAATGCCTATAGCCTAAGGGCATGGCCTCCTTTTGACTTTATTTGTTGTCCCGTTGCCTTGGTAAAATGCCTATAGCCTAAGGGCACGGCCTCCTTTTGATTATTCTTTTAATAATCTACAAAATAAAACATTTCAGTCACATAAACAGACACAGGGCAAGGTAAACTAAATGGTACACATAATTACAGACATATTTAATAATTGTACATTATCATAACATAAAACAGATCAATACCGGAGCCACGGGGGCTCATGGGTAAGTCGGGAATTCCCCATTGGACCGACGCAAATTACCCATGAGACCCCACGGCGGCTCCGTTAATGATGTGTTTTACATGATGGTTATGTTGTACAATTATTAAATACATGTGTAATTGGTTGTATCATTTAGTTTAGCTTGCCTTGTGTCTGTTTATGTGACTGTACAGTCGTTGTGACTCCCGCCATGTGTGTGTGTTGCCCTGTCATTACCACCATTCATATAAGTGGTGAATATCAGCAAAAGCTCCTGCATATAGAGCATGTGTGCTGCAATATTCCACACACCACAATTAGGTCTGTCATCCTTTTAAGAACGCACTTGTCTACCAACTTTTACTATAGTGCAAACCACAATATAGCAAAATGCACATGTTTAATCATTTATTAAACTGATTAGTCTTTGCAATACATTTTTCTTATCATTCTTCCGTCATGCAGCTAGGCTACTTCCGTTATGCTTTCCATTCCACAATCTAGAGTCTTAAAGAATTCAAATTCCTGCCGCGCGACCTACAGAGTCGCCTGCTTCACAACCCGTGTGAGCTGTCTAGAACCACAGAGGTGCTTCACTCTGGTAACGTTATTTACAGGTGGCAAGGGCAGCATATTTCTCCAGCAACTTCTTTAGAGTTTGGCTTCCAGTACCACTGTAGAGACCATTCTCTGCGCTAAAGAGTCACAAGCATATTTTTACAATCACAATGATTGGCACCTTTCATGACACTTTTAAAGCCACCTGTGTTGAAAATCGTGCCCATGTCTCTAAGCAGCCATGTCTCAACACAGAAGATACCTCTCCAAAGCTCATGGGCACACCACACCAGAGACATGAACTCTCTTCAGCAAGATCACAGCCTCCAACCTCTTTCAAGCAATTCCATCACATAAACCAAGCTGTTTGGGCTAGGACAAACATTCACAAGTTCCTGATACAAAGAGACCATAAAGTCTACATACAAAGCCATAAATAACCCATGAGTAGTCCATATACTGTTCACTAATTATATTTCTTATTACATTATATCCAGTCATCTTACAACAGTCCTCAGGACACGTATACTTCAAAAAAGATAATAATTATCATTGGTTATTCTATAAAAAGAAGAAAATGTGAAATGTATTCTCACTAAACCTGTTTAGAACAGTTTTGTAGACGTCAAAACTCATTACAAAGGCACAAACTTTATCAAAATGACAAACTTTAGAGGTTAGAAAGTTAACACTAATTTGTAAATGAACAAAAATGCACGAGTGGTGCTTTTATTTGAAAAACTATTTCTTTTGACTTTATTTGTTGTCCTGTTGCCTTGGTAAAATGCCTATAGCCTAAGGGCACGGCCTCCTTTTGACTTTATTTGTTGTCCCGTTGCCTTGGTAAAATGCCTATAGCCTAAGGGCACGGCCTCCTTTTGACTTTATTTGTTGTCCCGTTGCTTTGGTAAAATGCCTATAGCCTAAGGGCATGGCCTCCTTTTGACTTTATTTGTTGTCCCGTTGCTTTGGTAAAATGCCTATAGCCTAAGGGCATGGCCTCCTTTTGACTTTATTTGTTGTCCCGTTGCCTTGGTAAAATGCCTATAGCCTAAGGGCACGGCCTCCTTTTGATTATTCTTTTAATAATCTACAAAATAAAACATTTCAGTCACATAAACAGACACAGGGCAAGGTAAACTAAATGGTACACATAATTACAGACATATTTAATAATTGTACATTATCATAACATAAAACAGATCAATACCGGAGCCACGGGGGCTCATGGGTAAGTCGGGAATTCCCCATTGGACCGACGCAAATTACCCATGAGACCCCACGGCGGCTCCGTTAATGATGTGTTTTACATGATGGTTATGTTGTACAATTATTAAATACATGTGTAATTGGTTGTATCATTTAGTTTAGCTTGCCTTGTGTCTGTTTATGTGACTGTACAGTCGTTGTGACTCCCGCCATGTGTGTGTGTTGCCCTGTCATTACCACCATTCATATAAGTGGTGAATATCAGCAAAAGCTCCTGCATATAGAGCATGTGTGCTGCAATATTCCACACACCACAATTAGGTCTGTCATCCTTTTAAGAACGCACTTGTCTACCAACTTTTACTATAGTGCAAACCACAATATAGCAAAATGCACATGTTTAATCATTTATTAAACTGATTAGTCTTTGCAATACATTTTTCTTATCATTCTTCCGTCATGCAGCTAGGCTACTTCCGTTATGCTTTCCATTCCACAATCTAGAGTCTTAAAGAATTCAAATTCCTGCCGCGCGACCTACAGAGTCGCCTGCTTCACAACCCGTGTGAGCTGTCTAGAACCACAGAGGTGCTTCACTCTGGTAACGTTATTTACAGGTGGCAAGGGCAGCATATTTCTCCAGCAACTTCTTTAGAGTTTGGCTTCCAGTACCACTGTAGAGACCATTCTCTGCGCTAAAGAGTCACAAGCATATTTTTACAATCACAATGATTGGCACCTTTCATGACACTTTTAAAGCCACCTGTGTTGAAAATCGTGCCCATGTCTCTAAGCAGCCATGTCTCAACACAGAAGATACCTCTCCAAAGCTCATGGGCACACCACACCAGAGACATGAACTCTCTTCAGCAAGATCACAGCCTCCAACATCTTTCAAGCAATTCCATCACATAAACCAAGCTGTTTGGGCTAGGACAAACATTCACAAGTTCCTGATACAAAGAGACCATAAAGTCTACATACAAAGCCATAAATAACCCATGAGTAGTCCATATACTGTTCACTAATTATATTTCTTATTACATTATATCCAGTCATCTTACAACAGTCCTCAGGACACGTATACTTCAAAAAAGATAATAATTATCATTGGTTATTCTATAAAAAGAAGAAAATGTGAAATGTATTCTCACTATACCTGTTTAGAACAGTTTTGTAGACGTCAAAACTCATTACAAAGGCACAAACTTTATCAAAATGACAAACTTTAGAGGTTAGAAAGTTAACACTAATTTGTAAATGAACAAAAATGCACGAGTGGTGCTTTTATTTGAAAAACTATTTCTTTTGACTTTATTTGTTGTCCTGTTGCCTTGGTAAAATGCCTATAGCCTAAGGGCACGGCCTCCTTTTGACTTTATTTGTTGTCCCGTTGCCTTGGTAAAATGCCTATAGCCTAAGGGCACGGCCTCCTTTTGACTTTATTTGTTGTCCCGTTGCTTTGGTAAAATGCCTATAGCCTAAGGGCATGGCCTCCTTTTGACTTTATTTGTTGTCCCGTTGCCTTGGTAAAATGCCTATAGCCTAAGGGCACGGCCTCCTTTTGATTATTCTTTTAATAATCTACAAAATAAAACATTTCAGTCACATAAACAGACACAGGGCAAGGTAAACTAAATGGTACACATAATTACAGACATATTTAATAATTGTACATTATCATAACGTAAAACAGATCAATACCGGAGCCATGGGGGCTCATGGGTAAGTCAGGAATTCCCCATTGGACCGACGCAAATTACCCATGAGACCCCACGGCGGCTCCGTTAATGATGTGTTTTACATGATGGTTATGTTGTACAATTATTAAATACATGTGTAATTGGTTGTATCATTTAGTTTAGCTTGCCTTGTGTCTGTTTATGTGACTGCACAGTCGTTGTGACTCCCGCCATGTGTGTGTGTTGCCCTGTCATTACCACCATTCATATAAGTGGTGAATATCAGCAAAAGCTCCTGCATATAGAGCATGTGTGCTGCAATATTCCACACACCACAATTAGGTCTGTCATCCTTTTAAGAACGCACTTGTCTACCAACTTTTACTATAGTGCAAACCACAATATAGCAAAATGCACATGTTTAATCATTTATTAAACTGATTAGTCTTTGCAATACATTTTTCTTATCATTCTTCCGTCATGCAGCTAGGCTACTTCCGTTATGCTTTCCATTCCACAATCTAGAGTCTTAAAGAATTCAAATTCCTGCCGCGCGACCTACAGAGTCGCCTGCTTCACAACCCGTGTGAGCTGTCTAGAACCACAGAGGTGCTTCACTCTGGTAACGTTATTTACAGGTGGCAAGGGCAGCATATTTCTCCAGCAACTTCTTTAGAGTTTGGCTTCCAGTACCACTGTAGAGACCATTCTCTGCGCTAAAGAGTCACAAGCATATTTTTACAATCACAATGATTGGCACCTTTCATGACACTTTTAAAGCCACCTGTGTTGAAAATCGTGCCCATGTCTCTAAGCAGCCATGTCTCAACACAGAAGATACCTCTCCAAAGCTCATGGGCACACCACACCAGAGACATGAACTCTCTTCAGCAAGATCACAGCCTCCAACATCTTTCAAGCAATTCCATCACATAAACCAAGCTGTTTGGGCTAGGACAAACATTCACAAGTTCCTGATACAAAGAGACCATAAAGTCTACATACAAAGCCATAAATAACCCATGAGTAGTCCATATACTGTTCACTAATTATATTTCTTATTACATTATATCCAGTCATCTTACAACAGTCCTCAGGACACGTATACTTCAAAAAAGATAATAATTATCATTGGTTATTCTATAAAAAGAAGAAAATGTGAAATGTATTCTCACTATACCTGTTTAGAACAGTTTTGTAGACGTCAAAACTCATTACAAAGGCACAAACTTTATCAAAATGACAAACTAGAGTTTAGAAAGTTAACACTAATTTGTAAATGAACAAAAATGCACGAGTGGTGCTTTTATTTGAAAAACTATTTCTTTTGACTTTATTTGTTGTCCCATTGCCTTGGTAAAATGCCTATAGCCTAAGGGCACGGCCTCCTTTTGACTTTATTTGTTGTCCCGTTGCCTTGGTAAAATGCCTATAGCCTAAGGGCACAGCCTCCTTTTGACTTTATTTGTTGTCCCGTTGCCTTGGTAAAATGCCTATAGCCTAAGGGCATGGCCTCCTTTTGAGTTTATTTGTTGTCCCGTTGCCTTGGTAAAATGCCTATAGCCTAAGGGCACGGCCTCCTTTTGATTATTCTTTTAATAATCTACAAAATAAAACATTTCAGTCACATAAACAGACACAGGGCAAGGTAAACTAAATGGTACACATAATTACAGACATATTTAATAATTGTACATTATCATAACATAAAACAGATCAATACCGGAGCCACGGGGGCTCATGGGTAAGTCGGGAATTCCCCATTGGACCGACGCAAATTACCCATGAGACCCCACGGCGGCTCCGTTAATGATGTGTTTTACATGATGGTTATGTTGTACAATTATTAAATACATGTGTAATTGGTTGTATCATTTAGTTTAGCTTGCCTTGTGTCTGTTTATGTGACTGTACAGTCGTTGTGACTCCCGCCATGTGTGTGTGTTGCCCTGTCATTACCACCATTCATATAAGTGGTGAATATCAGCAAAAGCTCCTGCATATAGAGCATGTGTGCTGCAATATTCCACACACCACAATTAGGTCTGTCATCCTTTTAAGAACGCACTTGTCTACCAACTTTTACTATAGTGCAAACCACAATATAGCAAAATGCACATGTTTAATCATTTATTAAACTGATTAGTCTTTGCAATACATTTTTCTTATCATTCTTCCGTCATGCAGCTAGGCTACTTCCGTTATGCTTTCCATTCCACAATCTAGAGCAGGGGTACTCAACTGGCGGACCGCGGTCCGGATCCGGACCCGAACGCAGTCCTGTCCGGACCCAATCTCATTCCTGATTAACTGGATACGGACCAAAACAAAACCGTAGCATTTATTTCAGGGCTATTGACAAAACACTCCGTCACGTGTGTTACGTTTGCCACCCCCGCTCAACAACAAGCCTGCCTGGTTGACGCTTCGCGAGCGGCGCGAGGGTCCGCGCGGCGAAAATGACGTAATCGCTGTGGCTCCGCGTGTGCGCGAGTGTCTCGCGCGCTGTCGGTTCGAGAGGTCGTGCACCTCTCGAATTTTGTAACTTCGCGCCGCGCTTCAGCGCAATGAACAAAGTCACGTTTTCAGGGTTCATACACCTTTATAAGGTGGAATTAAAGCACTTGTACGTCACTTTCAAGGTCCATTTCAATATTTCCCAGCATGTTAAACATAATTAAGTTAAATATTTATACATATACTCGAAATAATTCGCTTTTTATCACATTATTTAATGGTTGTTTATTTAAAAAACGCCCAATCTTCACGTCTTCACGTTCTCTCATGTTTCGTCCTGGAATTACAAGAGGCTTGTATTTGTTAACCTAATACAAGAGAACTATTCATTCAGACAGCTATTTGTTGTGAAACCAAGTAGTTACAATTTCAAGCATTTTAAAGTACTTTAACCTAAATTCCAGCACTTTTCAAACCTGAAACATATAGCAACATTAAAATTGGTCAGGTAAATGTTCATTCCCCTGTTTTGAGGGGTGTTTCTACCACATATCGTTTCGGACAAAACGCCTATCGTTTCGGAGAACACTGCAGTGACGCTCGCGAAAGTATAAACGCCTCCACCGTTAGCGCACCGTCGTCCGTCCCCCCCGTCAACAAGTTACGTTCGTCACCCCCGCCGCACCGGACCTCAGGGCACAGGTATCTGCCAAAATTGGACCGTGGACAAATTTAGTTGAGTACGCCTGATCTAGAGTCTTAAAGAATTCAAATTCCTGACGCGCGACCTACTGAGTCGCCTGCTTCACAACCCGTGTGAGCTGTCTAGAACCACAGAGGTGCTTCACTCTGGTAACGTTATTTACAGGTGGCAAGGGCAGCATATTTCTCCAGCAACTTCTTTAGAGTTTGGCTTCCAGTACCACTGTAGAGACCATTCTCTGCGCTAAAGAGTCACAAGCATATTTTTACAATCACAATGATTGGCACCTTTCATGACACTTTTAAAGCCACCTGTGTTGAAAATCGTGCCCATGTCTCTAAGCAGCCATGTCTCAACACAGAAGATACCTCTCCAAAGCTCATGGGCACACCACACCAGAGACATGAACTCTCTTCAGCAAGATCACAGCCTCCAACATCTTTCAAGCAATTCCATCACATAAACCAAGCTGTTTGGGCTAGGACAAACATTCACAAGTTCCTGATACAAAGAGACCATAAAGTCTACATACAAAGCCATAAATAACCCATGAGTAGTCCATATACTGTTCACTAATTATATTTCTTATTACATTATATCCAGTCATCTTACAACAGTCCTCAGGACACGTATACTTCAAAAAAGATAATAATTATCATTGGTTATTCTATAAAAAGAAGAAAATGTGAAACGTATTCTCACTATACCTGTTTAGAACAGTTTTGTAGACGTCAAAACTCATTACAAAGGCACAAACTTTATCAAAATGACAAACTTTAGAGGTTAGAAAGTTAACACTAATTTGTAAATGAACAAAAATACACGAGTGGTGCTTTTATTTGAAAAACTATTTCTTTTGACTTTATTTGTTGTCCTGTTGCCTTGGTAAAATGCCTATAGCCTAAGGGCACGGCCTCCTTTTGACTTTATTTGTTGTCCCGTTGCCTTGGTAAAATGCCTATAGCCTAAGGGCACGGCCTCCTTTTGACTTTATTTGTTGTCCCGTTGCTTTGGTAAAATGCCTATAGCCTAAGGGCATGGCCTCCTTTTGACTTTATTTGTTGTCCCGTTGCTTTGGTAAAATGCCTATAGCCTAAGGGCATGGCCTCCTTTTGAGTTTATTTGTTGTCCCGTTGCCTTGGTAAAATGCCTATAGCCTAAGGGCACGGCCTCCTTTTGATTATTCTTTTAATAATCTACAAAATAAAACATTTCAGTCACATAAACAGACACAGGGCAAGGTAAACTAAATGGTACACATAATTACAGACATGTTTAATAATTGTACATTATCATAACATAAAACAGATCAATACCGGAGCCACGGGGGCTCATGGGTAAGTCGGGAATTCCCCATTGGACCGACGCAAATTACCCATGAGACCCCACGGCGGCTCCGTTAATGATGTGTTTTACATGATGGTTATGTTGTACAATTATTAAATACATGTGTAATTGGTTGTATCATTTAGTTTAGCTTGCCTTGTGTCTGTTTATGTGACTGTACAGTCGTTGTGACTCCCGCCATGTGTGTGTGTTGCCCTGTCATTACCACCATTCATATAAGTGGTGAATATCAGCAAAAGCTCCTGCATATAGAGCATGTGTGCTGCAATATTCCACACACCGCAATTATGTCTGTCATCCTTTTAAGAACGCACTTGTCTACCAACTTTTACTATAGTGCAAACCACAATATAGCAAAATGCACATGTTTAATCATTTATTAAACTGATTAGTCTTTGCAATACATTTTTCTTATCATTCTTCCGTCATGCAGCTAGGCTACTTCCGTTATGCTTTCCATTCCACAATCTATAGTCTTAAAGAATTCAAATTCCTGCCGCGCGACCTACAGAGTCGCCTGCTTCACAACCCGTGTGAGCTGTCTAGAACCACAGAGGTGCTTCACTCTGGTAACGTTATTTACAGGTGGCAAGGGCAGCATATTTCTCCAGCAACTTCTTTAGAGTTTGGCTTCCAGTACCACTGTAGAGACCATTCTCTGCGCTAAAGAGTCACAAGCATATTTTTACAATCACAATGATTGGCACCTTTCATGACACTTTTAAAGCCACCTGTGTTGAAAATCGTGCCCATGTCTCTAAGCAGCCATGTCTCAACACAGAAGATACCTCTCCAAAGCTCATGGGCACACCACACCAGAGACATGAACTCTCTTCAGCAAGATCACAGCCTCCAACATCTTTCAAGCAATTCCATCACATAAACCAAGCTGTTTGGGCTAGGACAAACATTCACAAGTTCCTGATACAAAGAGACCATAAAGTCTACATACAAAGCCATATATAACCCATGAGTAGTCCATATACTGTTCACTAATTATATTTCTTATTACATTATATCCAGTCATCTTACAACAGTCCTCAGGACACGTATACTTCAAAAAAGATAATAATTATCATTGGTTATTCTATAAAAAGAAGAAAATGTGAAATGTATTCTCACTATACCTGTTTAGAACAGTTTTGTAGACGTCAAAACTCATTACAAAGGCACAAACTTTATCAAAATGACAAACTTTAGAGGTTAGAAAGTTAACACTAATTTGTAAATGAACAAAAATGCACGAGTGGTGCTTTTATTTGAAAAACTATTTCTTTTGACTTTATTTGTTGTCCTGTTGCCTTGGTAAAATGCCTATAGCCTAAGGGCACGGCCTCCTTTTGACTTTATTTGTTGTCCCGTTGCCTTGGTAAAATGCCTATAGCCTAAGGGCACAGCCTCCTTTTGACTTTATTTGTTGTCCCGTTGCCTTGGTAAAATGCCTATAGCCTAAGGGCATGGCCTCCTTTTAAGTTTATTTGTTGTCCCGTTGCCTTGGTAAAATGCCTATAGCCTAAGGGCACGGCCTCCTTTTGATTATTCTTTTAATAATCTACAAAATAAAACATTTCAGTCACATAAACAGACACAGGGCAAGGTAAACTAAATGGTACACATAATTACAGACATATTTAATAATTGTACATTATCATAACGTAAAACAGATCAATACCGGAGCCATGGGGGCTCATGGGTAAGTCAGGAATTCCCCATTGGACCGACGCAAATTACCCATGAGACCCCACGGCGGCTCCGTTAATGATGTGTTTTACATGATGGTTATGTTGTACAATTATTAAATACATGTGTAATTGGTTGTATCATTTAGTTTAGCTTGCCTTGTGTCTGTTTATGTGACTGTACAGTCGTTGTGACTCCCGCCATGTGTGTGTGTTGCCCTGTCATTACCACCATTCATATAAGTGGTGAATATCAGCAAAAGCTCCTGCATATAGAGCATGTGTGCTGCAATATTCCACACACCGCAATTATGTCTGTCATCCTTTTAAGAACGCACTTGTCTACCAACTTTTACTATAGTGCAAACCACAATATAGCAAAATGCACATGTTTAATCATTTATTAAACTGATTAGTCTTTGCAATACATTTTTCTTATCATTCTTCCGTCATGCAGCTAGGCTACTTCCGTTATGCTTTCCATTCCACAATCTATAGTCTTAAAGAATTCAAATTCCTGCCGCGCGACCTACAGAGTCGCCTGCTTCACAACCCGTGTGAGCTGTCTAGAACCACACAGGTGCTTCACTCTGGTAACGTTATTTACAGGTGGCAAGGGCAGCATATTTCTCCAGCAACTTCTTTAGAGTTTGGCTTCCAGTACCACTGTAGAGACCATTTTCTGCGCTAAAGAGTCACAAGCATATTTTTACAATCACAATGATTGGCACCTTTCATGACACTTTTAAAGCCACCTGTGTTGAAAATCGTGCCCATGTCTCTAAGCAGCCATGTCTCAACACAGAAGATACCTCTCCAAAGCTCATGGGCACACCACACCAGAGACATGAACTCTCTTCAGCAAGATCACAGCCTCCAACCTCTTTCAAGCAATTCCATCACATAAACCAAGCTGTTTGGGCTAGGACAAACATTCACAAGTTCCTGATACAAAGAGACCATAAAGTCTACATACAAAGCCATAAATAACCCATGAGTAGTCCATATACTGTTCACTAATTATATTTCTTATTACATTATATCCAGTCATCTTACAACAGTCCTCAGGACACGTATACTTCAAAAAAGATAATAATTATCATTGGTTATTCTATAAAAAGAAGAAAATGTGAAATGTATTCTCACTAAACCTGTTTAGAACAGTTTTGTAGACGTCAAAACTCATTACAAAGGCACAAACTTTATCAAAATGACAAACTTTAGAGGTTAGAAAGTTAACACTAATTTGTAAATGAACAAAAATGCACGAGTGGTGCTTTTATTTGAAAAACTATTTCTTTTGACTTCATTTGTTGTCCCGTTGCCATGGTAAAATGCCTATAGCCTAAGGGCACGGCCTCCTTTTGACTTTATTTGTTGTCCTGTTGCCTTGGTAAAATGCCTATAGCCTAAGGGCACGGCCTCCTTTTGACTTTATTTGTTGTCCTGTTGCCTTGGTAAAATGCCTATAGCCTAAGGGCACGGCCTCCTTTTGACTTTATTTGTTGTCCCGTTGCCTTGGTAAAATGCCTATAGCCTAAGGGCACGGCCTCCTTTTGACTTTATTTGTTGTCCCGTTGCTTTGGTAAAATGCCTATAGCCTAAGGGCATGGCCTCCTTTTGACTTTATTTGTTGTCCCGTTGCTTTGGTAAAATGCCTATAGCCTAAGGGCATGGCCTCCTTTTGACTTTATTTGTTGTCCCGTTGCCTTGGTAAAATGCCTATAGCCTAAGGGCACGGCCTCCTTTTGATTATTCTTTTAATAATCTAGTGTTGAAAATCGTGCCCATGTCTCTAAGCAGCCATGTCTCAACACAGAAGATACCTCTCCAAAGCTCATGGGCACACCACACCAGAGACATGAACTCTCTTCAGCAAGATCACAGCCTCCAACATCTTTCAAGCAATTCCATCACATAAACCAAGCTGTTTGGGCTAGGACAAACATTCACAAGTTCCTGATACAAAGAGACCATAAAGTCTACATACAAAGCCATAAATAACCCATGAGTAGTCCATATACTGTTCACTAATTATATTTCTTATTACATTATATCCAGTCATCTTACAACAGTCCTCAGGACACGTATACTTCAAAAAAGATAATAATTATCATTGGTTATTCTATAAAAAGAAGAAAATGTGAAATGTATTCTCACTATACCTGTTTAGAACAGTTTTGTAGACGTCAAAACTCATTACAAAGGCACAAACTTTATCAAAATGACAAACTTTAGAGGTTAGAAAGTTAACACTAATTTGTAAATGAACAAAAATACACGAGTGGTGCTTTTATTTGAAAAACTATTTCTTTTGACTTTATTTGTTGTCCTGTTGCCTTGGTAAAATGCCTATAGCCTAAGGGCACGGCCTCCTTTTGACTTTATTTGTTGTCCCGTTGCCTTGGTAAAATGCCTATAGCCTAAGGGCACGGCCTCCTTTTGACTTTATTTGTTGTCCCGTTGCTTTGGTAAAATGCCTATAGCCTAAGGGCACAGCCTCCTTTTGACTTTATTTGTTGTCCCGTTGCCTTGGTAAAATGCCTATAGCCTAAGGGCATGGCCTCCTTTTGACTTTATTTGTTGTCCCGTTGCCTTGGTAAAATGCCTATAGCCTAAGGGCACGGCCTCCTTTTGATTATTCTTTTAATAATCTACAAAATAAAACATTTCAGTCACATAAACAGACACAGGGCAAGGTAAACTAAATGGTACACATAATTACAGACATATTTAATAATTGTACATTATCATAACATAAAACAGATCAATACCGGAGCCACGGGGGCTCATGGGTAAGTCGGGAATTCCCCATTGGACCGACGCAAATTACCCATGAGACCCCACGGCGGCTCCGTTAATGATGTGTTTTACATGATGGTTATGTTGTACAATTATTAAATACATGTGTAATTGGTTGTATCATTTAGTTTAGCTTGCCTTGTGTCTGTTTATGTGACTGTACAGTCGTTGTGACTCCCGCCATGTGTGTGTGTTGCCCTGTCATTACCACCATTCATATAAGTGGTGAATATCAGCAAAAGCTCCTGCATATAGAGCATGTGTGCTGCAATATTCCACACACCACAATTAGGTCTGTCATCCTTTTAAGAACGCACTTGTCTACCAACTTTTACTATAGTGCAAACCACAATATAGCAAAATGCACATGTTTAATCATTTATTAAACTGATTAGTCTTTGCAATACATTTTTCTTATCATTCTTCCGTCATGCAGCTAGGCTACTTCCGTTATGCTTTCCATTCCACAATCTAGAGTCTTAAAGAATTGAAATTCCTGCCGCGCGACCTACAGAGTCGCCTGCTTCACAACCCGTGTGAGCTGTCTAGAACCACAGAGGTGCTTCACTCTGGTAACGTTATTTACAGGTGGCAAGGGCAGCATATTTCTCCAGCAACTTCTTTAGAGTTTGGCTTCCAGTACCACTGTAGAGACCATTCTCTGCGCTAAAGAGTCACAAGCATATTTTTACAATCACAATGATTGGCACCTTTCATGACACTTTTAAAGCCACCTGTGTTGAAAATCATGCCCATGTCTCTAAGCAGCCATGTCTCAACACAGAAGATACCTCTCCAAAGCTCATGGGCACACCACACCAGAGACATGAACTCTCTTCAGCAAGATCACAGCCTCCAACCTCCTTCAAGCAATTCCATCACATAAACCAAGCTGTTTGGGCTAGGACAAACATTCACAAGTTCCTGATACAAAGAGACCATAAAGTCTACATACAAAGCCATAAATAACCCATGAGTAGTCCATATACTGTTCACTAATTATATTTCTTATTACATTATATCCAGTCATCTTACAACAGTCCTCAGGACACGTATACTTCAAAAAAGATAATAATTATCATTGGTTATTCTATAAAAAGAAGAAAATGTGAAATGTATTCTCACTAAACCTGTTTAGAACAGTTTTGTAGACGTCAAAACTCATTACAAAGGCACAAACTTTATCAAAATGACAAACTTTAGAGGTTAGAAAGTTAACACTAATTTGTAAATGAACAAAAATGCACGAGTGGTGCTTTTTTTTTTTCCCAAATGTTTTTTTTAATTAACTTTTCAAACATTCTTACATTCATTCATCAAATACGTAAATTAAAGAATAGCACAGTATATAGAAATAAACACATATCACACACGTACCAAATTAAAATACATCAATAAAATAAATAACAATAAAAATAAATAACAATAAAAATAAAAATGAAAATAAAAATAAAATGCTTCTCAAATGGTATCAGTATCCCTTACATTAGACATCCCATTACCTCCACCCTCTTCCAGAAAGGATATGAATGGGTACCATATCTCCTCAAATTTTTTGCGTTTACCTTTCACTATATAAGTTATTTTCTCCATGACCATGTTAGTCGCCATTTCTTTCAGCCAGTCATTTACATGAGGTGCTTGGACTTTTTTCCAAAACAAAGCTATTAAACGTTTAGCTTGTAACAAACACATGTCAAGAAAAACATATTCCTTTTTTCTCAAAGTCATTTCAGGAGGGTATAAGTGCAGAACAAATACTTTTACTGTTAATGGTAGACTAATACTTGTCATTTTATTAATCATATCCCCAACACCTTTCCAAAAAGACTTTATATGTTCACACTCCCATATGCAATGATAAAAATCACCTTTAAATGTATTGCACTTTGTGCAGGTATCAGGAATATTTTCATTATATTTGTGTAGAATAGCTGGAGTTATATAAGTCCGCATCAACCATTTATATTGTAACAATTTCAATCCTACACTTATTGTTTGTGTCTGAGCTTCCATACATGCCTCTGTCCACTCCCTCTCACACAAATCTTCCTTTAAATCTTTCCTCCAGGCCTCTAATTTATTAATTGACGATTCTTTTGATTCTGATGTTATAAGTCCGTATAGATGTGATACTAAACCTCTTGCATAGCAATCTTTTATCATTTCTGTCTCTAAACTGTTCGGTACTGGCATGTCTAAAGAATTATTCTGAGCTACAAAAATAAAGTTCCTTATTTGTAAATACTTAAAGAAATGGTTTTTTGGTATATTAAATGTATTAACTAATTCCTCAAAAGACTTAAGTTTGTTTGAAGAATACAAATCTTTAATAGATTTTATCCCTTTATCTGCCCAACTTTTAAAGCCTGCATCCAACTTGCCTGGTTTGAAGTCTGTATTACCCCAAATAGGGCTATAACAAGACATTCTATTAGGAATACCAAAATGTTTCTTCACCACATACCATACATTGATCATATTGAGAACAATTGGGTTTGAACAGTTTTTCCGGTGTTGTTTGAGATTAGCTGAGTATATATACCTTTTTAAGGTAAGACCCTGTTTGACTTCCGCTGATTCCATATTAACCCATGATGGGGGGCTTTCTGTGGAAAAATAATACATTATGGTTCTGAGCTGAGCTGCCCAGTAATACCATTGCACATTAGGACAATTAAGCCCCCCTCTGTCATAGGGCAAGTACAAAAGTGAAAGGCGGAGCCTTGGACGCCTGTTGTTCCAAATAAAGTTATTGAATAATGAAGTAAGTCTCATAAAAAGGTGTTTTGAAGGTGACAAAGGGATATTCTGAAATAAGTACAGTATTTTGGGTAAAATATTCATTTTCAGAACATTTACACGACCGATTAAGGATATGGGTAATAATGTCCAACTATCAATAGTATTAGAAATATTTTCAAATAATGGTTCGTAATTTACAGAAACTATGTTCTCTAGTTTTGGTACAACTCGTATTCCCAGATATGTAAAGCTATCTGTTAAGTGAAAATTTGTAGGGTTGTTCTGGAAATGTACCTTGTCTTTATCGTCTAATAACATTAACATACTTTTCGAGTGATTTATTTTGTATCCTGATATCTTCCCAAATGTCCCTATAAGCTCTAAAAGAGCTGGAATAGATTGACTTAAATTTTTAAGAAAAAGGAGAACGTCGTCAGCAAACAAAGCAATTTTGTGTTCCATCTGGCCAACATTGACTCCAGTAATGTTCATGTGTTTTCTAACTGCAATGGCAAAGGGTTCTATAGAAATTACAAAGAGGAGAGGGGAAAGAGGCGACCCCTGCTGGCATCCCCGCCCTATGTTGAAAGGTTTTGACACTGTGTTGTTCGTAAGCACCTCAGCTACTAGGTCATTACAAAGAATTTTAACCCATTTACAAAAATTCTCCCCAAAACCAAATTTAGTCAAAAGATCAAATAAGTAGGGCCATGTTAAACGGTCAAACGCCTTCTCTGCATCCAGCGACAAGATGGCAGTGTCTGGCATATTCCGCTGGCTATGAAGGATGTTGAGAAGCCTTCTTACATTATGAAATCCTTGTCTGCGTTGTATAAAACCATTTTGGTCCTCTCCTATTAAATTAGGTAGTACTGCTTCCAATCTCCGTGCTAACAGTTTACATATAATTTTAGTGTCTGAATTAAGAAGACTTATTGGGCGCATGTTTTCACATTTTGTATTACTTTTTCCTGGTTTTGGTAATAGTGTGATTAATGCTTCTCTCATTGATGTTGGAAGAAGACCAGATTCAAATGCCTCTACTGCCATATCTAACAGTGGATGTATCAGTTTTTCTTTATATTTCTTATAAATATCTATGGGAAGACCATCCGGGCCTGGTGTTTTTCCTGGTGTCATTGCATCAATAGCTAGCGTTATCTCTTCAACAGTTATCCCCTCCTCCAGATTCAAATGATCCTCCTCTGAGATTTGAGGCAAATCTAGATCTGCTAAAAATTGTATTCGGATCTCATCATGAGGAGAGATCTCTGGACTATATAGATCACTGTAATAATCTCTGAAAGCTTCATTTATCTTTATTGGATCTATAATGTTTCCAGATGGTGCTTCTATTGTAACAATAGCCCGTTCCTCTTGTCTTTTTTTAATTTGCCAAGCAAGTAGTTTTCCAGCTTTGTCTCCATGCTCGTAGAAATTCTGTTTTAGTTTACTTATTTTTACTGCCGCTTTTACTGCTGATTTTTCATTATATTGTGCCCTTAACAGAAGTAATTTATCATGTTCATCTTTATTTGCTACTCTATTCTGATATATAGTCCTGTCCAATTCACAGATCTGTCTCTCCAACTGTCTTAGGTCTTTTCTAGACTGTTTGGATTTAGAGCTACAATATCCAATAATTTGACCCCTAATGTAGGCTTTAAAAGCCTCCCATCTTATACAAGCTGATGTTTCAGATGTATTCATTTCAAAGTAAATGTCAATTTGTTTGCCCAAAAAATCTACGAATGAGGGATCTTGTAACCATCCTGCTTGCAGGCGCCATTTAGGAGGAGTACTGGCTATCCTTTTATCTGTATACGTTAATGATACCGCAGCATGGTCAGAGACTACCACTGTGTGATATGTACAATCTGTTATCTTTGAAAGCAATGTTGCTGATACCAAAAAGTAGTCAATACGTGAGTATGTTTTATGAGTCCCAGAATAACATGAGTAAACCAAAGAGCTAGGGTTAAGCTGTCGCCATATATCCACTATATTTAAATCTGTCATGAATTGTTTTATTATTTTCCTAGATTTGGCATGTGTAGCATCTAAGCCTGTTGAGCGATCTTTTACTGGGTCCATTGTGCAGTTCATATCACCTGCCACAATATTTTGGCCTTTCAAACCTGATATTGAAAGGAACAGATCGCTGAAAAAGGCAGGATTATCATCATTAGGGCCGTAAACATTAATTAAATTAATTTTATCTCCAAACAAAAACCCTTCTATTATAATAAATCTTCCAGCTGGGTCTTTTACTATGTTTTCCACTTGTAAGGGAATGGATTTATGAACGAGTGTCATCACTCCTCTGGCATTTGAGGCGTAACAGCATGAGAAAACCCGACCCCGCCATCTCCTCTGAATTCTAACAGTTTCCCCTGTTGTCATGTGCGTTTCCTGCAAAAATATTATCTTTGCCTTAAGTAATTTGATTCTGTCCATTACTTGTTTCACTTTTTTAAGACTACCCATTCCCCTACAATTCCAAGTTATGAATTCCACCTTTTCAGTTTCTGACATTACATTTTTTACTGTACTTAATCACCTTATGTACCCCTTTCAGATCATGAGACAGACTTACCACTGAGAAGCTAAAGCAAAAAGCGAAAAACACATACAACAGCGCAATAGGCGCCACACATATCAAAACTTTAGAACTGAACATTGCAACCTCCTTCACACAAACCCTCTTATGTTGGTCTAACCCCCCTCCCCCCTTTATGTTTACTCCCTGTATGGGAACGTTAGATCCACACATATGTGAGGAGCTAACTACTGTTTGGCTCTTTCACTCACCTACTTTGACACAACCCTTTACCTTCTAATAATCTACTCAATTTTTAAAGTAAATTCAACCTCAAACTAGGTTACACCTGTCGTAAAATGCACATAACTGAGACTTCATTTAACTTTGATTTTCTATATCTTAGAATAACTCAAAACTTTGTTCAGAATAGTACACTGTTAATCAGACCAGGCCTTAGTCTTATTATCCCCCTTTTCGAAGACCACAACATGAAAATAATAATAATAATAGCCTATCAAAGAAATAATAATAATAATAATAAACTGAACTATAACATCCTCAGCCAACAAATGTGAGTCCGTCTGCATTAGTTGAGCATATTTCAAGCGATTAACATAAGTAACCTATTGTGCATCTGCAGACAAAAATCAGGATATAGCCTAGCAAAAACCAGTTTTAATGAAAGGCTACCTCTTTTCTCAGTTACCCAGTCCTTCCATGAATTGCTCCACCTCGGTTGGGGTATTATACAGCTCTGTTTTCCCATTGTATGTGAGAAGCAATCGTGCAGGGAAGACGATGCGATGCTTGTCGATTCCCCTCTGTCGTAACTTCTTTCTCACTCCATCATAAGCCCTCTGCTTCCTGTGTGTTTCAGCGGTGACATCGGGAAAGAATCGGATTGCTTGATCTTTATATTCCACTGTCCCTTTATCCCTGGCCGCCCGCAACACCTCTTCCTTCTGTCTGTAGTTGAGAAACTTTATAATGAGAGTTCTCGGTCGGGGTGGAGGGGCATTGGCATCAGCTCCGTCCTTTGCCCGGTGTCGCGGGCCGATTCTGTGCGCGCGTTCCAGTGCCAGCGCGGCGTCCTTCATCTCTAGTATTGAGGGAATCCAATTTTCTAGGAATCTACTCGCATCCCGTCCTTCCTCGTTCTCTGGCAAGCCCACTATTCTCATATTATTTCTCCGACTACGATTTTCCATCTCGTCCATTTTCTCTAACAACGACTTGACTTGGGGTTCTAAAGTGTTGACACGAGTTTTAAGTTGGGTTACTTCATCCTCTACACCCGAAATGCGTTCTTCTGCCTCTTCAACTCTTTCGTTTATTTCTTTTACTTTTTCCAGTACTCCATCTATCTTTTCAGTAATTCGCTTTTCCATTCGTTTTATTGCATTCATGACATCCGAAGTGCTGGGGCTGTTAGTGGAGCCCCCGTCATGATGGGTTTCACTTTCGCTTTCGCCATCTTCAATGTCCTCGTGTTCAGCTTCAGAAAACTCTCGTCTTTCGGTGTCTTTTTCTTGCTTTTGCTGTTTTTGAGCAACTGTCTGTCTTCTCCTTTGTGACATTGTCTCTAATTTGTTGAAATCAGAACAAAATTTCGATAATGAGTAGAATTTATGCGTTTTCAAGGATTTATAATCAGGAGGGTAGGTGTCACGCAGCCTCTCAGCTCCCCGCCATCACCAGAAGTCCACGAGTGGTGCTTTTATTTGAAAAACTATTTCTTTTGACTTTATTTGTTGTCCCGTTGCCTTGGTAAAATGCCTATAGCCTAAGGGCACGGCCTCCTTTTGACTTTATTTGTTGTCCCGTTGCCTTGGTAAAATGCCTATAGCCTAAGGGCACAGCCTCCTTTTGACTTTATTTGTTGTCCCGTTGCCTTGGTAAAATGCCTATAGCCTAAGGGCATGGCCTCCTTTTGAGTTTATTTGTTGTCCCGTTGCCTTGGTAAAATGCCTATAGCCTAAGGGCACGGCCTCCTTTTGATTATTCTTTTAATAATCTACAAAATAAAACATTTCAGTCACATAAACAGACACAGGGCAAGGTAAACTAAATGGTACACATAATTACAGACATATTTAATAATTGTACATTATCATAACATAAAACAGATCAATACCGGAGCCACGGGGGCTCATGGGTAAGTCGGGAATTCCCCATTGGACCGACGCAAATTACCCATGAGACCCCACGGCGGCTCCGTTAATGATGTGTTTTACATGATGGTTATGTTGTACAATTATTAAATACATGTGTAATTGGTTGTATCATTTAGTTTAGCTTGCCTTGTGTCTGTTTATGTGACTGTACAGTCGTTGTGACTCCCGCCATGTGTGTGTGTTGCCCTGTCATTACCACCATTCATATAAGTGGTGAATATCAGCAAAAGCTCCTGCATATAGAGCATGTGTGCTGCAATATTCCACACACCACAATTAGGTCTGTCATCCTTTTAAGAACGCACTTGTCTACCAACTTTTACTATAGTGCAAACCACAATATAGCAAAATGCACATGTTTAATCATTTATTAAACTGATTAGTCTTTGCAATACATTTTTCTTATCATTCTTCCGTCATGCAGCTAGGCTACTTCCGTTATGCTTTCCATTCCACAATCTAGAGTCTTAAAGAATTGAAATTCCTGCCGCGCGACCTACAGAGTCGCCTGCTTCACAACCCGTGTGAGCTGTCTAGAACCACAGAGGTGCTTCACTCTGGTAACGTTATTTACAGGTGGCAAGGGCAGCATATTTCTCCAGCAACTTCTTTAGAGTTTGGCTTCCAGTACCACTGTAGAGACCATTCTCTGCGCTAAAGAGTCACAAGCATATTTTTACAATCACAATGATTGGCACCTTTCATGACACTTTTAAAGCCACCTGTGTTGAAAATCGTGCCCATGTCTCTAAGCAGCCATGTCTCAACACAGAAGATACCTCTCCAAAGCTCATGGGCACACCACACCAGAGACATGAACTCTCTTCAGCAAGATCACAGCCTCCAACCTCCTTCAAGCAATTCCATCACATAAACCAAGCTGTTTGGGCTAGGACAAACATTCACAAGTTCCTGATACAAAGAGACCATAAAGTCTACATACAAAGCCATAAATAACCCATGAGTAGTCCATATACTGTTCACTAATTATATTTCTTATTACATTATATCCAGTCATCTTACAACAGTCCTCAGGACACGTATACTTCAAAAAAGATAATAATTATCATTGGTTATTCTATAAAAAGAAGAAAATGTGAAATGTATTCTCACTAAACCTGTTTAGAACAGTTTTGTAGACGTCAAAACTCATTACAAAGGCACAAACTTTATCAAAATGACAAACTTTAGAGGTTAGAAAGTTAACACTAATTTGTAAATGAACAAAAATGCACGAGTGGTGCTTTTTTTTTTTCCCAAATGTTTTTTTTAATTAACTTTTCAAACATTCTTACATTCATTCATCAAATACGTAAATTAAAGAATAGCACAGTATATAGAAATAAACACATATCACACACGTACCAAATTAAAATACATCAATAAAATAAATAACAATAAAAATAAATAACAATAAAAATAAAAATGAAAATAAAAATAAAAATAAAATGCTTCTCAAATGGTATCAGTATCCCTTACATTAGACATCCCATTACCTCCACCCTCTTCCAGAAAGGATATGAATGGGTACCATATCTCCTCAAATTTTTTGCGTTTACCTTTCACTATATAAGTTATTTTCTCCATGACCATGTTAGTCGCCATTTCTTTCAGCCAGTCATTTACATGAGGTGCTTGGACTTTTTTCCAAAACAAAGCTATTAAACGTTTAGCTTGTAACAAACACATGTCAAGAAAAACATATTCCTTTTTTCTCAAAGTCATTTCAGGAGGGTATAAGTGCAGAACAAATACTTTTACTGTTAATGGTAGACTAATACTTGTCATTTTATTAATCATATCCCCAACACCTTTCCAAAAAGACTTTATATGTTCACACTCCCATATGCAATGATAAAAATCACCTTTAAATGTATTGCACTTTGTGCAGGTATCAGGAATATTTTCATTATATTTGTGTAGAATAGCTGGAGTTATATAAGTCCGCATCAACCATTTATATTGTAACAATTTCAATCCTACACTTATTGTTTGTGTCTGAGCTTCCATACATGCCTCTGTCCACTCCCTCTCACACAAATCTTCCTTTAAATCTTTCCTCCAGGCCTCTAATTTATTAATTGACGATTCTTTTGATTCTGATGTTATAAGTCCGTATAGATGTGATACTAAACCTCTTGCATAGCAATCTTTTATCATTTCTGTCTCTAAACTGTTCGGTACTGGCATGTCTAAAGAATTATTCTGAGCTACAAAAATAAAGTTCCTTATTTGTAAATACTTAAAGAAATGGTTTTTTGGTATATTAAATGTATTAACTAATTCCTCAAAAGACTTAAGTTTGTTTGAAGAATACAAATCTTTAATAGATTTTATCCCTTTATCTGCCCAACTTTTAAAGCCTGCATCCAACTTGCCTGGTTTGAAGTCTGTATTACCCCAAATAGGGCTATAACAAGACATTCTATTAGGAATACCAAAATGTTTCTTCACCACATACCATACATTGATCATATTGAGAACAATTGGGTTTGAACAGTTTTTCCGGTGTTGTTTGAGATTAGCTGAGTATATATACCTTTTTAAGGTAAGACCCTGTTTGACTTCCGCTGATTCCATATTAACCCATGATGGGGGGCTTTCTGTGGAAAAATAATACATTATGGTTCTGAGCTGAGCTGCCCAGTAATACCATTGCACATTAGGACAATTAAGCCCCCCTCTGTCATAGGGCAAGTACAAAAGTGAAAGGCGGAGCCTTGGACGCCTGTTGTTCCAAATAAAGTTATTGAATAATGAAGTAAGTCTCATAAAAAGGTGTTTTGAAGGTGACAAAGGGATATTCTGAAATAAGTACAGTATTTTGGGTAAAATATTCATTTTCAGAACATTTACACGACCGATTAAGGATATGGGTAATAATGTCCAACTATCAATAGTATTAGAAATATTTTCAAATAATGGTTCGTAATTTACAGAAACTATGTTCTCTAGTTTTGGTACAACTCGTATTCCCAGATATGTAAAGCTATCTGTTAAGTGAAAATTTGTAGGGTTGTTCTGGAAATGTACCTTGTCTTTATCGTCTAATAACATTAACATACTTTTCGAGTGATTTATTTTGTATCCTGATATCTTCCCAAATGTCCCTATAAGCTCTAAAAGAGCTGGAATAGATTGACTTAAATTTTTAAGAAAAAGGAGAACGTCGTCAGCAAACAAAGCAATTTTGTGTTCCATCTGGCCAACATTGACTCCAGTAATGTTCATGTGTTTTCTAACTGCAATGGCAAAGGGTTCTATAGAAATTACAAAGAGGAGAGGGGAAAGAGGCGACCCCTGCTGGCATCCCCGCCCTATGTTGAAAGGTTTTGACACTGTGTTGTTCGTAAGCACCTCAGCTACTAGGTCATTACAAAGAATTTTAACCCATTTACAAAAATTCTCCCCAAAACCAAATTTAGTCAAAAGATCAAATAAGTAGGGCCATGTTAAACGGTCAAACGCCTTCTCTGCATCCAGCGACAAGATGGCAGTGTCTGGCATATTCCGCTGGCTATGAAGGATGTTGAGAAGCCTTCTTACATTATGAAATCCTTGTCTGCGTTGTATAAAACCATTTTGGTCCTCTCCTATTAAATTAGGTAGTACTGCTTCCAATCTCCGTGCTAACAGTTTACATATAATTTTAGTGTCTGAATTAAGAAGACTTATTGGGCGCATGTTTTCACATTTTGTATTACTTTTTCCTGGTTTTGGTAATAGTGTGATTAATGCTTCTCTCATTGATGTTGGAAGAAGACCAGATTCAAATGCCTCTACTGCCATATCTAACAGTGGATGTATCAGTTTTTCTTTATATTTCTTATAAATATCTATGGGAAGACCATCCGGGCCTGGTGTTTTTCCTGGTGTCATTGCATCAATAGCTAGCGTTATCTCTTCAACAGTTATCCCCTCCTCCAGATTCAAATGATCCTCCTCTGAGATTTGAGGCAAATCTAGATCTGCTAAAAATTGTATTCGGATCTCATCATGAGGAGAGATCTCTGGACTATATAGATCACTGTAATAATCTCTGAAAGCTTCATTTATCTTTATTGGATCTATAATGTTTCCAGATGGTGCTTCTATTGTAACAATAGCCCGTTCCTCTTGTCTTTTTTTAATTTGCCAAGCAAGTAGTTTTCCAGCTTTGTCTCCATGCTCGTAGAAATTCTGTTTTAGTTTACTTATTTTTACTGCCGCTTTTACTGCTGATTTTTCATTATATTGTGCCCTTAACAGAAGTAATTTATCATGTTCATCTTTATTTGCTACTCTATTTCTGATATATAGTCCTGTCCAATTCACAGATCTGTCTCTCCAACTGTCTTAGGTCTTTTCTAGACTGTTTGGATTTAGAGCTACAATATCCAATAATTTGACCCCTAATGTAGGCTTTAAAAGCCTCCCATCTTATACAAGCTGATGTTTCAGATGTATTCATTTCAAAGTAAATGTCAATTTGTTTGCCCAAAAAATCTACGAATGAGGGATCTTGTAACCATCCTGCTTGCAGGCGCCATTTAGGAGGAGTACTGGCTATCCTTTTATCTGTATACGTTAATGATACCGCAGCATGGTCAGAGACTACCACTGTGTGATATGTACAATCTGTTATCTTTGAAAGCAATGTTGCTGATACCAAAAAGTAGTCAATACGTGAGTATGTTTTATGAGTCCCAGAATAACATGAGTAAACCAAAGAGCTAGGGTTAAGCTGTCGCCATATATCCACTATATTTAAATCTGTCATGAATTGTTTTATTATTTTCCTAGATTTGGCATGTGTAGCATCTAAGCCTGTTGAGCGATCTTTTACTGGGTCCATTGTGCAGTTCATATCACCTGCCACAATATTTTGGCCTTTCAAACCTGATATTGAAAGGAACAGATCGCTGAAAAAGGCAGGATTATCATCATTAGGGCCGTAAACATTAATTAAATTAATTTTATCTCCAAACAAAAACCCTTCTATTATAATAAATCTTCCAGCTGGGTCTTTTACTATGTTTTCCACTTGTAAGGGAATGGATTTATGAACGAGTGTCATCACTCCTCTGGCATTTGAGGCGTAACAGCATGAGAAAACCCGACCCCGCCATCTCCTCTGAATTCTAACAGTTTCCCCTGTTGTCATGTGCGTTTCCTGCAAAAATATTATCTTTGCCTTAAGTAATTTGATTCTGTCCATTACTTGTTTCACTTTTTTAAGACTACCCATTCCCCTACAATTCCAAGTTATGAATTCCACCTTTTCAGTTTCTGACATTACATTTTTTACTGTACTTAATCACCTTATGTACCCCTTTCAGATCATGAGACAGACTTACCACTGAGAAGCTAAAGCAAAAAGCGAAAAACACATACAACAGCGCAATAGGCGCCACACATATCAAAACTTTAGAACTGAACATTGCAACCTCCTTCACACAAACCCTCTTATGTTGGTCTAACCCCCCTCCCCCCTTTATGTTTACTCCCTGTATGGGAACGTTAGATCCACACATATGTGAGGAGCTAACTACTGTTTGGCTCTTTCACTCACCTACTTTGACACAACCCTTTACCTTCTAATAATCTACTCAATTTTTAAAGTAAATTCAACCTCAAACTAGGTTACACCTGTCGTAAAATGCACATAACTGAGACTTCATTTAACTTAGATTTTCTATATCTTAGAATAACTCAAAACTTTGTTCAGAATAGTACACTGTTAATCAGACCAGGCCTTAGTCTTATTATCCCCCTTTTCGAAGACCACAACATGAAAATAATAATAATAATAGCCTATCAAAGAAATAATAATAATAATAATAAACTGAACTATAACATCCTCAGCCAACAAATGTGAGTCCGTCTGCATTAGTTGAGCATATTTCAAGCGATTAACATAAGTAACCTATTGTGCATCTGCAGACAAAAATCAGGATATAGCCTAGCAAAAACCAGTTTTAATGAAAGGCTACCTCTTTTCTCAGTTACCCAGTCCTTCCATGAATTGCTCCACCTCGGTTGGGGTATTATACAGCTCTGTTTTCCCATTGTATGTGAGAAGCAATCGTGCAGGGAAGACGATGCGATGCTTGTCGATTCCCCTCTGTCGTAACTTCTTTCTCACTCCATCATAAGCCCTCTGCTTCCTGTGTGTTTCAGCGGTGACATCGGGAAAGAATCGGATTGCTTGATCTTTATATTCCACTGTCCCTTTATCCCTGGCCGCCCGCAACACCTCTTCCTTCTGTCTGTAGTTGAGAAACTTTATAATGAGAGTTCTCGGTCGGGGTGGAGGGGCATTGGCATCAGCTCCGTCCTTTGCCCGGTGTCGCGGGCCGATTCTGTGCGCGCGTTCCAGTGCCAGCGGGCGTCCTTCATCTCTAGTATTGAGGGAATCCAATTTTCTAGGAATCTACTCGCATCCCGTCCTTCCTCGTTCTCTGGCAAGCCCACTATTCTCATATTATTTCTCCGACTACGATTTTCCATCTCGTCCATTTTCTCTAACAACGACTTGACTTGGGGTTCTAAAGTGTTGACACGAGTTTTAAGTTGGGTTACTTCATCCTCTACACCCGAAATGCGTTCTTCTGCCTCTTCAACTCTTTCGTTTATTTCTTTTACTTTTTCCAGTACTCCATCTATCTTTTCAGTAATTCGCTTTTCCATTCGTTTTATTGCATTCATGACATCCGAAGTGCTGGGGCTGTTAGTGGAGCCCCCGTCATGATGGGTTTCACTTTCGCTTTCGCCATCTTCAATGTCCTCGTGTTCAGCTTCAGAAAACTCTCGTCTTTCGGTGTCTTTTTCTTGCTTTTGCTGTTTTTGAGCAACTGTCTGTCTTCTCCTTTGTGACATTGTCTCTAATTTGTTGAAATCAGAACAAAATTTCGATAATGAGTAGAATTTATGCGTTTTCAAGGATTTATAATCAGGAGGGTAGGTGTCACGCAGCCTCTCAGCTCCCCGCCATCACCAGAAGTCCACGAGTGGTGCTTTTATTTGAAAAACTATTTCTTTTGACTTTATTTGTTGTCCCGTTGCCTTGGTAAAATGCCTATAGCCTAAGGGCACGGCCTCCTTTTGACTTTATTTGTTGTCCCGTTGCCTTGGTAAAATGCCTATAGCCTAAGGGCACAGCCTCCTTTTGACTTTATTTGTTGTCCCGTTGCCTTGGTAAAATGCCTATAGCCTAAGGGCATGGCCTCCTTTTGAGTTTATTTGTTGTCCCGTTGCCTTGGTAAAATGCCTATAGCCTAAGGGCACGGCCTCCTTTTGATTATTCTTTTAATAATCTACAAAATAAAACATTTCAGTCACATAAACAGACACAGGGCAAGGTAAACTAAATGGTACACATAATTACAGACATATTTAATAATTGTACATTATCATAACATAAAACAGATCAATACCGGAGCCACGGGGGCTCATGGGTAAGTCGGGAATTCCCCATTGGACCGACGCAAATTACCCATGAGACCCCACGGCGGCTCCGTTAATGATGTGTTTTACATGATGGTTATGTTGTACAATTATTAAATACATGTGTAATTGGTTGTATCATTTAGTTTAGCTTGCCTTGTGTCTGTTTATGTGACTGTACAGTCGTTGTGACTCCCGCCATGTGTGTGTGTTGCCCTGTCATTACCACCATTCATATAAGTGGTGAATATCAGCAAAAGCTCCTGCATATAGAGCATGTGTGCTGCAATATTCCACACACCACAATTAGGTCTGTCATCCTTTTAAGAACGCACTTGTCTACCAACTTTTACTATAGTGCAAACCACAATATAGCAAAATGCACATGTTTAATCATTTATTAAGCTGATTAGTCTTTGCAATACATTATTCTTATCATTCTTCCGTCATGCAGCTAGGCTACTTCCGTTATGCTTTCCATTCCACAATCTAGAGTCTTAAAGAATTCAAATTCCTGCTGTGTGACCTTCAGAGTCGCCTGCTTCACAACCCATGTGAGCTGTCTAGAACCACACAGGTGCTTCACTCTGATAACGTTATTTACAGGTGGCAAGGGCAGCATATTTCTCCAGCAACATCTTTAGAGTTTGGCTTCCAATACCACTGACCATTCTCATGCGCTAAAGAGTCACAAGCATATTTTTACAATCACAATGATTGGCACCTTTCATGACACTTTTAAAGCCACCTGTGTTGAAAATCGTGCCCATGTCTCTAAGCAGCCATGTCTCAACACAGAAGATACCTCTCCAAAGCTCATGGGCACACCACACCAGAGACATGAACTCTCTTCAGCAAGATCACAGCCTCCAACCTCCTTCAAGCAATTCCATCACATAAACCAAGCTGTTTGGGCTAGGACAAACATTCACAAGTTCCTGATACAAAGAGACCATAAAGTCTACATACAAAGCCATAAATAACCCATGAGTAGTCCATATACTGTTCACTAATTATATTTCTTATTACATTATATCCAGTCATCTTACAACAGTCCTCAGGACACGTATACTTCAAAAAAGATAATAATTATCATTGGTTATTCTATAAAAAGAAGAAAATGTGAAATGTATTCTCACTAAACCTGTTTAGAACAGTTTTGTAGACGTCAAAACTCATTACAAAGGCACAAACTTTATCAAAATGACAAACTTTAGAGGTTAGAAAGTTAACACTAATTTGTAAATGAACAAAAATGCACGAGTGGTGCTTTTTTTTTTTCCCAAATGTTTTTTTTAATTAACTTTTCAAACATTCTTACATTCATTCATCAAATACGTAAATTAAAGAATAGCACAGTATATAGAAATAAACACATATCACACACGTACCAAATTAAAATACATCAATAAAATAAATAACAATAAAAATAAATAACAATAAAAATAAAAATGAAAATAAAAATAAAAATAAAATGCTTCTCAAATGGTATCAGTATCCCTTACATTAGACATCCCATTACCTCCACCCTCTTCCAGAAAGGATATGAATGGGTACCATATCTCCTCAAATTTTTTGCGTTTACCTTTCACTATATAAGTTATTTTCTCCATGACCATGTTAGTCGCCATTTCTTTCAGCCAGTCATTTACATGAGGTGCTTGGACTTTTTTCCAAAACAAAGCTATTAAACGTTTAGCTTGTAACAAACACATGTCAAGAAAAACATATTCCTTTTTTCTCAAAGTCATTTCAGGAGGGTATAAGTGCAGAACAAATACTTTTACTGTTAATGGTAGACTAATACTTGTCATTTTATTAATCATATCCCCAACACCTTTCCAAAAAGACTTTATATGTTCACACTCCCATATGCAATGATAAAAATCACCTTTAAATGTATTGCACTTTGTGCAGGTATCAGGAATATTTTCATTATATTTGTGTAGAATAGCTGGAGTTATATAAGTCCGCATCAACCATTTATATTGTAACAATTTCAATCCTACACTTATTGTTTGTGTCTGAGCTTCCATACATGCCTCTGTCCACTCCCTCTCACACAAATCTTCCTTTAAATCTTTCCTCCAGGCCTCTAATTTATTAATTGACGATTCTTTTGATTCTGATGTTATAAGTCCGTATAGATGTGATACTAAACCTCTTGCATAGCAATCTTTTATCATTTCTGTCTCTAAACTGTTCGGTACTGGCATGTCTAAAGAATTATTCTGAGCTACAAAAATAAAGTTCCTTATTTGTAAATACTTAAAGAAATGGTTTTTTGGTATATTAAATGTATTAACTAATTCCTCAAAAGACTTAAGTTTGTTTGAAGAATACAAATCTTTAATAGATTTTATCCCTTTATCTGCCCAACTTTTAAAGCCTGCATCCAACTTGCCTGGTTTGAAGTCTGTATTACCCCAAATAGGGCTATAACAAGACATTCTATTAGGAATACCAAAATGTTTCTTCACCACATACCATACATTGATCATATTGAGAACAATTGGGTTTGAACAGTTTTTCCGGTGTTGTTTGAGATTAGCTGAGTATATATACCTTTTTAAGGTAAGACCCTGTTTGACTTCCGCTGATTCCATATTAACCCATGATGGGGGGCTTTCTGTGGAAAAATAATACATTATGGTTCTGAGCTGAGCTGCCCAGTAATACCATTGCACATTAGGACAATTAAGCCCCCCTCTGTCATAGGGCAAGTACAAAAGTGAAAGGCGGAGCCTTGGACGCCTGTTGTTCCAAATAAAGTTATTGAATAATGAAGTAAGTCTCATAAAAAGGTGTTTTGAAGGTGACAAAGGGATATTCTGAAATAAGTACAGTATTTTGGGTAAAATATTCATTTTCAGAACATTTACACGACCGATTAAGGATATGGGTAATAATGTCCAACTATCAATAGTATTAGAAATATTTTCAAATAATGGTTCGTAATTTACAGAAACTATGTTCTCTAGTTTTGGTACAACTCGTATTCCCAGATATGTAAAGCTATCTGTTAAGTGAAAATTTGTAGGGTTGTTCTGGAAATGTACCTTGTCTTTATCGTCTAATAACATTAACATACTTTTCGAGTGATTTATTTTGTATCCTGATATCTTCCCAAATGTCCCTATAAGCTCTAAAAGAGCTGGAATAGATTGACTTAAATTTTTAAGAAAAAGGAGAACGTCGTCAGCAAACAAAGCAATTTTGTGTTCCATCTGGCCAACATTGACTCCAGTAATGTTCATGTGTTTTCTAACTGCAATGGCAAAGGGTTCTATAGAAATTACAAAGAGGAGAGGGGAAAGAGGCGACCCCTGCTGGCATCCCCGCCCTATGTTGAAAGGTTTTGACACTGTGTTGTTCGTAAGCACCTCAGCTACTAGGTCATTACAAAGAATTTTAACCCATTTACAAAAATTCTCCCCAAAACCAAATTTAGTCAAAAGATCAAATAAGTAGGGCCATGTTAAACGGTCAAACGCCTTCTCTGCATCCAGCGACAAGATGGCAGTGTCTGGCATATTCCGCTGGCTATGAAGGATGTTGAGAAGCCTTCTTACATTATGAAATCCTTGTCTGCGTTGTATAAAACCATTTTGGTCCTCTCCTATTAAATTAGGTAGTACTGCTTCCAATCTCCGTGCTAACAGTTTACATATAATTTTAGTGTCTGAATTAAGAAGACTTATTGGGCGCATGTTTTCACATTTTGTATTACTTTTTCCTGGTTTTGGTAATAGTGTGATTAATGCTTCTCTCATTGATGTTGGAAGAAGACCAGATTCAAATGCCTCTACTGCCATATCTAACAGTGGATGTATCAGTTTTTCTTTATATTTCTTATAAATATCTATGGGAAGACCATCCGGGCCTGGTGTTTTTCCTGGTGTCATTGCATCAATAGCTAGCGTTATCTCTTCAACAGTTATCCCCTCCTCCAGATTCAAATGATCCTCCTCTGAGATTTGAGGCAAATCTAGATCTGCTAAAAATTGTATTCGGATCTCATCATGAGGAGAGATCTCTGGACTATATAGATCACTGTAATAATCTCTGAAAGCTTCATTTATCTTTATTGGATCTATAATGTTTCCAGATGGTGCTTCTATTGTAACAATAGCCCGTTCCTCTTGTCTTTTTTTAATTTGCCAAGCAAGTAGTTTTCCAGCTTTGTCTCCATGCTCGTAGAAATTCTGTTTTAGTTTACTTATTTTTACTGCCGCTTTTACTGCTGATTTTTCATTATATTGTGCCCTTAACAGAAGTAATTTATCATGTTCATCTTTATTTGCTACTCTATTCTGATATATAGTCCTGTCCAATTCACAGATCTGTCTCTCCAACTGTCTTAGGTCTTTTCTAGACTGTTTGGATTTAGAGCTACAATATCCAATAATTTGACCCCTAATGTAGGCTTTAAAAGCCTCCCATCTTATACAAGCTGATGTTTCAGATGTATTCATTTCAAAGTAAATGTCAATTTGTTTGCCCAAAAAATCTACGAATGAGGGATCTTGTAACCATCCTGCTTGCAGGCGCCATTTAGGAGGAGTACTGGCTATCCTTTTATCTGTATACGTTAATGATACCGCAGCATGGTCAGAGACTACCACTGTGTGATATGTACAATCTGTTATCTTTGAAAGCAATGTTGCTGATACCAAAAAGTAGTCAATACGTGAGTATGTTTTATGAGTCCCAGAATAACATGAGTAAACCAAAGAGCTAGGGTTAAGCTGTCGCCATATATCCACTATATTTAAATCTGTCATGAATTGTTTTATTATTTTCCTAGATTTGGCATGTGTAGCATCTAAGCCTGTTGAGCGATCTTTTACTGGGTCCATTGTGCAGTTCATATCACCTGCCACAATATTTTGGCCTTTCAAACCTGATATTGAAAGGAACAGATCGCTGAAAAAGGCAGGATTATCATCATTAGGGCCGTAAACATTAATTAAATTAATTTTATCTCCAAACAAAAACCCTTCTATTATAATAAATCTTCCAGCTGGGTCTTTTACTATGTTTTCCACTTGTAAGGGAATGGATTTATGAACGAGTGTCATCACTCCTCTGGCATTTGAGGCGTAACAGCATGAGAAAACCCGACCCCGCCATCTCCTCTGAATTCTAACAGTTTCCCCTGTTGTCATGTGCGTTTCCTGCAAAAATATTATCTTTGCCTTAAGTAATTTGATTCTGTCCATTACTTGTTTCACTTTTTTAAGACTACCCATTCCCCTACAATTCCAAGTTATGAATTCCACCTTTTCAGTTTCTGACATTACATTTTTTACTGTACTTAATCACCTTATGTACCCCTTTCAGATCATGAGACAGACTTACCACTGAGAAGCTAAAGCAAAAAGCGAAAAACACATACAACAGCGCAATAGGCGCCACACATACCAAAACTTTAGAACTGAACATTGCAACCTCCTTCACACAAACCCTCTTATGTTGGTCTAACCCCCCTCCCCCCTTTATGTTTACTCCCTGTATGGGAACGTTAGATCCACACATATGTGAGGAGCTAACTACTGTTTGGCTCTTTCACTCACCTACTTTGACACAACCCTTTACCTTCTAATAATCTACTCAATTTTTAAAGTAAATTCAACCTCAAACTAGGTTACACCTGTCGTAAAATGCACATAACTGAGACTTCATTTAACTTAGATTTTCTATATCTTAGAATAACTCAAAACTTTGTTCAGAATAGTACACTGTTAATCAGACCAGGCCTTAGTCTTATTATCCCCCTTTTCGAAGACCACAACATGAAAATAATAATAATAATAGCCTATCAAAGAAATAATAATAATAATAATAAACTGAACTATAACATCCTCAGCCAACAAATGTGAGTCCGTCTGCATTAGTTGAGCATATTTCAAGCGATTAACATAAGTAACCTATTGTGCATCTGCAGACAAAAATCAGGATATAGCCTAGCAAAAACCAGTTTTAATGAAAGGCTACCTCTTTTCTCAGTTACCCAGTCCTTCCATGAATTGCTCCACCTCGGTTGGGGTATTATACAGCTCTGTTTTCCCATTGTATGTGAGAAGCAATCGTGCAGGGAAGACGATGCGATGCTTGTCGATTCCCCTCTGTCGTAGCTTCTTTCTCACTCCATCATAAGCCCTCTGCTTCCTGTGTGTTTCAGCGGTGACATCGGGAAAGAATCGGATTGCTTGATCTTTATATTCCACTGTCCCTTTATCCCTGGCCGCCCGCAACACCTCTTCCTTCTGTCTGTAGTTGAGAAACTTTATAATGAGAGTTCTCGGTCGGGGTGGAGGGGCATTGGCATCAGCTCCGTCCTTTGCCCGGTGTCGCGGGCCGATTCTGTGCGCGCGTTCCAGTGCCAGCGCGGCGTCCTTCATCTCTAGTATTGAGGGAATCCAATTTTCTAGGAATCTACTCGCATCCCGTCCTTCCTCGTTCTCTGGCAAGCCCACTATTCTCATATTATTTCTCCGACTACGATTTTCCATCTCGTCCATTTTCTCTAACAACGACTTGACTTGGGGTTCTAAAGTGTTGACACGAGTTTTAAGTTGGGTTACTTCATCCTCTACACCCGAAATGCGTTCTTCTGCCTCTTCAACTCTTTCGTTTATTTCTTTTACTTTTTCCAGTACTCCATCTATCTTTTCAGTAATTCGCTTTTCCATTCGTTTTATTGCATTCATGACATCCGAAGTGCTGGGGCTGTTAGTGGAGCCCCCGTCATGATGGGTTTCACTTTCGCTTTCGCCATCTTCAATGTCCTCGTGTTCAGCTTCAGAAAACTCTCGTCTTTCGGTGTCTTTTTCTTGCTTTTGCTGTTTTTGAGCAACTGTCTGTCTTCTCCTTTGTGACATTGTCTCTAATTTGTTGAAATCAGAACAAAATTTCGATAATGAGTAGAATTTATGCGTTTTCAAGGATTTATAATCAGGAGGGTAGGTGTCACGCAGCCTCTCAGCTCCCCGCCATCACCGGAAGTCCACGAGTGGTGCTTTTATTTGAAAAACTATTTCTTTTGACTTTATTTGTTGTCCTGTTGCCTTGGTAAAATGCCTATAGCCTAAGGGCACGGCCTCCTTTTGACTTTATTTGTTGTCCTGTTGCCTTGGTAAAATGCCTATAGCCTAAGGGCACAGCCTCCTTTTGACTTTATTTGTTGTCCTGTTGCCTTGGTAAAATGCCTATAGCCTAAGGGCATGGCCTCCTTTTGAGTTTATTTGTTGTCCCGTTGCCTTGGTAAAATGCCTATAGCCTAAGGGCACGGCCTCCTTTTGATTATTCTTTTAATAATCTACAAAATAAAACATTTCAGTCACATAAACAGACACAGGGCAAGGTAAACTAAATGGTACACATAATTACAGACATATTTAATAATTGTACATTATCATAACGTAAAACAGATCAATACCGGAGCCATGGGGGCTCATGGGTAAGTCAGGAATTCCCCATTGGACCGACGCAAATTACCCATGAGACCCCACGGCGGCTCCGTTAATGATGTGTTTTACATGATGGTTATGTTGTACAATTATTAAATACATGTGTAATTGGTTGTATCATTTAGTTTAGCTTGCCTTGTGTCTGTTTATGTGACTGCACAGTCGTTGTGACTCCCGCCATGTGTGTGTGTTGCCCTGTCATTACCACCATTCATATAAGTGGTGAATATCAGCAAAAGCTCCTGCATATAGAGCATGTGTGCTGCAATATTCCACACACCACAATTAGGTCTGTCATCCTTTTAAGAACGCACTTGTCTACCAACTTTTACTATAGTGCAAACCACAATATAGCAAAATGCACATGTTTAATCATTTATTAAACTGATTAGTCTTTGCAATACATTTTTCTTATCATTCTTCCGTCATGCAGCTAGGCTACTTCCGTTATGCTTTCCATTCCACAATCTATAGTCCTAAAGAATTCAAATTCCTGCCGCGCGACCTACAGAGTCGCCTGCTTCACAACCCGTGTGAGCTGTCTAGAACCACAGAGGTGCTTCACTCTGGTAACGTTATTTACAGGTGGCAAGGGCAGCATATTTCTCCAGCAACTTCTTTAGAGTTTGGCTTCCAGTACCACTGTAGAGACCATTCTCTGCGCTAAAGAGTAACAAGCATATTTTTACAATCACAATGATTGGCACCTTTCATGACACTTTTAAAGCCACTGTGTTGAAAATCGTGCCCATGTCTCTAAGCAGCCATGTCTCAACACAGAAGATACCTCTCCAAAGCTCATGGGCACACCACACCAGAGACATGAACTCTCTTCAGCAAGATCACAGCCTCCAACATCTTTCAAGCAATTCCATCACATAAACCAAGCTGTTTGGGCTAGGACAAACATTCACAAGTTCCTGATACAAAGAGACCATAAAGTCTACATACAAAGCCATAAATAACCCATGAGTAGTCCATATACTGTTCACTAATTATATTTCTTATTACATTATATCCAGTCATCTTACAACAGTCCTCAGGACACGTAAACTTCAAAAAAGATAATAATTATCATTGGTTATTCTATAAAAAGAAGAAAATGTGAAATGTATTCTCACTATACCTGTTTAGAACAGTTTTGTAGACGTCAAAACTCATTACAAAGGCACAAACTTTATCAAAATGACAAACTTTAGAGGTTAGAAAGTTAACACTAATTTGTAAATGAACAAAAATGCACGAGTGGTGCTTTTATTTGAAAAACTATTTCTTTTGACTTTATTTGTTGTCCTGTTGCCTTGGTAAAATGCCTATAGCCTAAGGGCACGGCCTCCTTTTGACTTTATTTGTTGTCCCGTTGCCTTGGTAAAATGCCTATAGCCTAAGGGCACGGCCTCCTTTTGACTTTATTTGTTGTCCCGTTGCTTTGGTAAAATGCCTATAGCCTAAGGGCATGGCCTCCTTTTGACTTTATTTGTTGTCCCGTTGCCTTGGTAAAATGCCTATAGCCTAAGGGCACGGCCTCCTTTTGATTATTCTTTTAATAATCTACAAAATAAAACATTTCAGTCACATAAACAGACACAGGGCAAGGTAAACTAAATGGTACACATAATTACAGACATATTTAATAATTGTACATTATCATAACGTAAAACAGATCAATACCGGAGCCATGGGGGCTCATGGGTAAGTCAGGAATTCCCCATTGGACCGACGCAAATTACCCATGAGACCCCACGGCGGCTCCGTTAATGATGTGTTTTACATGATGGTTATGTTGTACAATTATTAAATACATGTGTAATTGGTTGTATCATTTAGTTTAGCTTGCCTTGTGTCTGTTTATGTGACTGCACAGTCGTTGTGACTCCCGCCATGTGTGTGTGTTGCCCTGTCATTACCACCATTCATATAAGTGGTGAATATCAGCAAAAGCTCCTGCATATAGAGCATGTGTGCTGCAATATTCCACACACCACAATTAGGTCTGTCATCCTTTTAAGAACGCACTTGTCTACCAACTTTTACTATAGTGCAAACCACAATATAGCAAAATGCACATGTTTAATCATTTATTAAACTGATTAGTCTTTGCAATACATTTTTCTTATCATTCTTCCGTCATGCAGCTAGGCTACTTCCGTTATGCTTTCCATTCCACAATCTATAGTCCTAAAGAATTCAAATTCCTGCCGCGCGACCTACAGAGTCGCCTGCTTCACAACCCGTGTGAGCTGTCTAGAACCACAGAGGTGCTTCACTCTGGTAACGTTATTTACAGGTGGCAAGGGCAGCATATTTCTCCAGCAACTTCTTTAGAGTTTGGCTTCCAGTACCACTGTAGAGACCATTCTCTGCGCTAAAGAGTCACAAGCATATTTTTACAATCACAATGATTGGCACCTTTCATGACACTTTTAAAGCCACCTGTGTTGAAAATCGTGCCCATGTCTCTAAGCAGCCATGTCTCAACACAGAAGATACCTCTCCAAAGCTCATGGGCACACCACACCAGAGACATGAACTCTCTTCAGCAAGATCACAGCCTCCAACATCTTTCAAGCAATTCCATCACATAAACCAAGCTGTTTGGGCTAGGACAAACATTCACAAGTTCCTGATACAAAGAGACCATAAAGTCTACATACAAAGCCATAAATAACCCATGAGTAGTCCATATACTGTTCACTAATTATATTTCTTATTACATTATATCCAGTCATCTTACAACAGTCCTCAGGACACGTATACTTCAAAAAAGATAATAATTATCATTGGTTATTCTATAAAAAGAAGAAAATGTGAAATGTATTCTCACTATACCTGTTTAGAACAGTTTTGTAGACGTCAAAACTCATTACAAAGGCACAAACTTTATCAAAATGACAAACTTTAGAGGTTAGAAAGTTAACACTAATTTGTAAATGAACAAAAATGCACGAGTGGTGCTTTTATTTGAAAAACTATTTCTTTTGACTTTATTTGTTGTCCTGTTGCCTTGGTAAAATGCCTATAGCCTAAGGGCACGGCCTCCTTTTGACTTTATTTGTTGTCCCGTTGCCTTGGTAAAATGCCTATAGCCTAAGGGCACAGCCTCCTTTTGACTTTATTTGTTGTCCCGTTGCCTTGGTAAAATGCCTATAGCCTAAGGGCATGGCCTCCTTTTGAGTTTATTTGTTGTCCCGTTGCCTTGGTAAAATGCCTATAGCCTAAGGGCACGGCCTCCTTTTGATTATTCTTTTAATAATCTACAAAATAAAACATTTCAGTCACATAAACAGACACAGGGCAAGGTAAACTAAATGGTACACATAATTACAGACATATTTAATAATTGTACATTATCATAACGTAAAACAGATCAATACCGGAGCCATGGGGGCTCATGGGTAAGTCAGGAATTCCCCATTGGACCGACGCAAATTACCCATGAGACCCCACGGCGGCTCCGTTAATGATGTGTTTTACATGATGGTTATGTTGTACAATTATTAAATACATGTGTAATTGGTTGTATCATTTAGTTTAGCTTGCCTTGTGTCTGTTTATGTGACTGTACAGTCGTTGTGACTCCCGCCATGTGTGTGTGTTGCCCTGTCATTACCACCATTCATATAAGTGGTGAATATCAGCAAAAGCTCCTGCATATAGAGCATGTGTGCTGCAATATTCCACACACCGCAATTATGTCTGTCATCCTTTTAAGAACGCACTTGTCTACCAACTTTTACTATAGTGCAAACCACAATATAGCAAAATGCACATGTTTAATCATTTATTAAACTGATTAGTCTTTGCAATACATTTTTCTTATCATTCTTCCGTCATGCAGCTAGGCTACTTCCGTTATGCTTTCCATTCCACAATCTATAGTCTTAAAGAATTCAAATTCCTGCCGCGCGACCTACAGAGTCGCCTGCTTCACAACCCGTGTGAGCTGTCTAGAACCACAGAGGTGCTTCACTCTGGTAACGTTATTTACAGGTGGCAAGGGCAGCATATTTCTCCAGCAACTTCTTTAGAGTTTGGCTTCCAGTACCACTGTAGAGACCATTTTCTGCGCTAAAGAGTCACAAGCATATTTTTACAATCACAATGATTGGCACCTTTCATGACACTTTTAAAGCCACCTGTGTTGAAAATCGTGCCCATGTCTCTAAGCAGCCATGTCTCAACACAGAAGATACCTCTCCAAAGCTCATGGGCACACCACACCAGAGACATGAACTCTCTTCAGCAAGATCACAGCCTCCAACCTCTTTCAAGCAATTCCATCACATAAACCAAGCTGTTTGGGCTAGGACAAACATTCACAAGTTCCTGATACAAAGAGACCATAAAGTCTACATACAAAGCCATAAATAACCCATGAGTAGTCCATATACTGTTCACTAATTATATTTCTTATTACATTATATCCAGTCATCTTACAACAGTCCTCAGGACACGTATACTTCAAAAAAGATAATAATTATCATTGGTTATTCTATAAAAAGAAGAAAATGTGAAATGTATTCTCACTAAACCTGTTTAGAACAGTTTTGTAGACGTCAAAACTCATTACAAAGGCACAAACTTTATCAAAATGACAAACTTTAGAGGTTAGAAAGTTAACACTAATTTGTAAATGAACAAAAATGCACGAATGGTGCTTTTATTTGAAAAACTATTTCTTTTGACTTCATTTGTTGTCCCGTTGCCATGGTAAAATGCCTATAGCCTAAGGGCACGGCCTCCTTTTGACTTTATTTGTTGTCCTGTTGCCTTGGTAAAATGCCTATAGCCTAAGGGCACGGCCTCCTTTTGACTTTATTTGTTGTCCTGTTGCCTTGGTAAAATGCCTATAGCCTAAGGGCACGGCCTCCTTTTGACTTTATTTGTTGTCCCGTTGCCTTGGTAAAATGCCTATAGCCTAAGGGCACGGCCTCCTTTTGATTATTCTTTTAATAATCTAGTGTTGAAAATCGTGCCCATGTCTCTAAGCAGCCATGTCTCAACACAGAAGATACCTCTCCAAAGCTCATGGGCACACCACACCAGAGACATGAACTCTCTTCAGCAAGATCACAGCCTCCAACATCTTTCAAGCAATTCCATCACATAAACCAAGCTGTTTGGGCTAGGACAAACATTCACAAGTTCCTGATACAAAGAGCCCATAAAGTCTACATACAAAGCCATAAATAACCCATGAGTAGTCCATATACTGTTCACTAATTATATTTCTTATTACATTATATCCAGTCATCTTACAACAGTCCTCAGGACACGTATACTTCAAAAAAGATAATAATTATCATTGGTTATTCTATAAAAAGAAGAAAATGTGAAATGTATTCTCACTATACCTGTTTAGAACAGTTTTGTAGACGTCAAAACTCATTACAAAGGCACAAACTTTATCAAAATGACAAACTTTAGAGGTTAGAAAGTTAACACTAATTTGTAAATGAACAAAAATACACGAGTGGTGCTTTTATTTGAAAAACTATTTCTTTTGACTTTATTTGTTGTCCTGTTGCCTTGGTAAAATGCCTATAGCCTAAGGGCACGGCCTCCTTTTGACTTTATTTGTTGTCCCGTTGCCTTGGTAAAATGCCTATAGCCTAAGGGCACAGCCTCCTTTTGACTTTATTTGTTGTCCCGTTGCCTTGGTAAAATGCCTATAGCCTAAGGGCATGGCCTCCTTTTGAGTTTATTTGTTGTCCCGTTGCCTTGGTAAAATGCCTATAGCCTAAGGGCACGGCCTCCTTTTGATTATTCTTTTAATAATCTACAAAATAAAACATTTCAGTCACATAAACAGACACAGGGCAAGGTAAACTAAATGGTACACATAATTACAGACATATTTAATAATTGTACATTATCATAACATAAAACAGATCAATACCGGAGCCACGGGGGCTCATGGGTAAGTCGGGAATTCCCCATTGGACCGACGCAAATTACCCATGAGACCCCACGGCGGCTCCGTTAATGATGTGTTTTACATGATGGTTATGTTGTACAATTATTAAATACATGTGTAATTGGTTGTATCATTTAGTTTAGCTTGCCTTGTGTCTGTTTATGTGACTGTACAGTCGTTGTGACTCCCGCCATGTGTGTGTGTTGCCCTGTCATTACCACCATTCATATAAGTGGTGAATATCAGCAAAAGCTCCTGCATATAGAGCATGTGTGCTGCAATATTCCACACACCACAATTAGGTCTGTCATCCTTTTAAGAACGCACTTGTCTACCAACTTTTACTATAGTGCAAACCACAATATAGCAAAATGCACATGTTTAATCATTTATTAAACTGATTAGTCTTTGCAATACATTTTTCTTATCATTCTTCCGTCATGCAGCTAGGCTACTTCCGTTATGCTTTCCATTCCACAATCTATAGTCCTAAAGAATTCAAATTCCTGCCGCGCGACCTACAGAGTCGCCTGCTTCACAACCCGTGTGAGCTGTCTAGAACCACAGAGGTGCTTCACTCTGGTAACGTTATTTACAGGTGGCAAGGGCAGCATATTTCTCCAGCAACTTCTTTAGAGTTTGGCTTCCAGTACCACTGTAGAGACCATTCTCTGCGCTAAAGAGTAACAAGCATATTTTTACAATCACAATGATTGGCACCTTTCATGACACTTTTAAAGCCACTGTGTTGAAAATCGTGCCCATGTCTCTAAGCAGCCATGTCTCAACACAGAAGATACCTCTCCAAAGCTCATGGGCACACCACACCAGAGACATGAACTCTCTTCAGCAAGATCACAGCCTCCAACATCTTTCAAGCAATTCCATCACATAAACCAAGCTGTTTGGGCTAGGACAAACATTCACAAGTTCCTGATACAAAGAGACCATAAAGTCTACATACAAAGCCATAAATAACCCATGAGTAGTCCATATACTGTTCACTAATTATATTTCTTATTACATTATATCCAGTCATCTTACAACAGTCCTCAGGACACGTAAACTTCAAAAAAGATAATAATTATCATTGGTTATTCTATAAAAAGAAGAAAATGTGAAATGTATTCTCACTATACCTGTTTAGAACAGTTTTGTAGACGTCAAAACTCATTACAAAGGCACAAACTTTATCAAAATGACAAACTTTAGAGGTTAGAAAGTTAACACTAATTTGTAAATGAACAAAAATGCACGAGTGGTGCTTTTATTTGAAAAACTATTTCTTTTGACTTTATTTGTTGTCCTGTTGCCTTGGTAAAATGCCTATAGCCTAAGGGCACGGCCTCCTTTTGACTTTATTTGTTGTCCCGTTGCCTTGGTAAAATGCCTATAGCCTAAGGGCACGGCCTCCTTTTGACTTTATTTGTTGTCCCGTTGCCTTGGTAAAATGCCTATAGCCTAAGGGCATGGCCTCCTTTTGACTTTATTTGTTGTCCCGTTGCCTTGGTAAAATGCCTATAGCCTAAGGGCACGGCCTCCTTTTGATTATTCTTTTAATAATCTACAAAATAAAACATTTCAGTCACATAAACAGACACAGGGCAAGGTAAACTAAATGGTACACATAATTACAGACATATTTAATAATTGTACATTATCATAACGTAAAACAGATCAATACCGGAGCCATGGGGGCTCATGGGTAAGTCAGGAATTCCCCATTGGACCGACGCAAATTACCCATGAGACCCCACGGCGGCTCCGTTAATGATGTGTTTTACATGATGGTTATGTTGTACAATTATTAAATACATGTGTAATTGGTTGTATCATTTAGTTTAGCTTGCCTTGTGTCTGTTTATGTGACTGTACAGTCGTTGTGACTCCCGCCATGTGTGTGTGTTGCCCTGTCATTACCACCATTCATATAAGTGGTGAATATCAGCAAAAGCTCCTGCATATAGAGCATGTGTGCTGCAATATTCCACACACCACAATGATGTATGTCATCCTTTTAAGAACGCACTTGTCTACCAACTTTTACTCCAGTGCAAACCACAATATAGCAAAATGCACATGTTTAATCATTTATTAAACTGATTAGTCTTTGCAATACATTATTCTTATCATTCTTCCGTCATGCAGCTAGGCTACTTCCGTTATGCTTTCCATTCCACAATCTAGAGTCTTAAAGAATTCAAATTCCTGCTGTGTGACCTTCAGAGTCGCCTGCTTCACAACCCATGTGAGCTGTCTAGAACCACACAGGTGCTTCACTCTGATAACGTTATTTACAGGTGGCAAGGGCAGCATATTTCTCCAGCAACATCTTTAGAGTTTGGCTTCCAATACCACTGACCATTCTCATGCGCTAAAGAGTCACAAGCATATTTTTACAATCACAATGATTGGCACCTTTCATGACACTTTTAAAGCCACCTGTGTTGAAAATCGTGCCCATGTCTCTAAGCAGCCATGTCTCAACACAGAAGATACTTCTCCAAAGCTCATGGGCACACCACACCAGAGACATGAACTCTCTTCAGCAAGATCACAGCCTCCAACATCTTTCAAGCAATTCCATCACATAAACCAAGCTGTTTGGGCTAGGACAAACATTCACAAGTTCCTGATCCAAAGAGACCATAAAGTCTACATACAAAGCCATACATAACCCATGAGTAGTCCATAAGTAGAATATCAGCAAAGGCTCCTGCATATAGAGCATGTGTGCTGCAATATTCCACACACCACAATGATGTATGTCATCCTTTTAAGAAAGCACTTGTCTACCAACTTTTACTCCAGTGCAAACCACAATATAGCAAAATGCACATGTTTAATCATTTATTAAGCTGATTAGTCTTTTCAATACATTATTCTTATCATTCTTCCGTCATGCAGCTAGGCTACTTCCGTTATGCTTTCCATTCCACAATCTAGAGTCTTAAAGAATTCAAATTCCTGCTGTGTGACCTTCAGAGTCGCCTGCTTCACAACCCATGTGAGCTGTCTAGAACCACACAGGTGCTTCACTCTGATAACGTTATTTACAGGTGGCAAGGGCAGCATATTTCTCCAGCAACATCTTTAGAGTTTGGCTTCCAATACCACTGACCATTCTCATGCGCTAAAGAGTCACAAGCATATTTTTACAATCACAATGATTGGCACCTTTCATGACACTTTTAAAGCCACCTGTGTTGAAAATCGTGCCCATGTCTCTAAGCAGCCATGTCTCAACACAGAAGATACTTCTCCAAAGCTCATGGGCACACCACACCAGAGACATGAACTCTCTTCAGCAAGATCACAGCCTCCAACATCTTTCAAGCAATTCCATCACATAAACCAAGCTGTTTGGGCTAGGACAAACATTCACAAGTTCCTGATCCAAAGAGACCATAAAGTCTACATACAAAGCCATACATAACCCATGAGTAGTCCATAAGTAGAATATCAGCAAAGGCTCCTGCATATAGAGCATGTGTGCTGCAATATTCCACACACCACAATGATGTATGTCATCCTTTTAAGAAAGCACTTGTCTACCAACTTTTACTCCAGTGCAAACCACAATATAGCAAAATGCACATGTTTAATCATTTATTAAGCTGATTAGTCTTTGCAATACATTATTCTTATCATTCTTCCGTCATGCAGCTAGGCTACTTCCGTTATGCTTTCCATTCCACAATCTAGAGTCTTAAAGAATTCAAATTCCTGCTGTGTGACCTTCAGAGTCGCCTGCTTCACAACCCATGTGAGCTGTCTAGAACCACACAGGTGCTTCACTCTGATAACGTTATTTACAGGTGGCAAGGGCAGCATATTTCTCCAGCAACATCTTTAGAGTTTGGCTTCCAATACCACTGACCATTCTCATGCGCTAAAGAGTCACAAGCATATTTTTACAATCACAATGATTGGCACCTTTCATGACACTTTTAAAGCCACCTGTGTTGAAAATCGTGCCCATGTCTCTAAGCAGCCATGTCTCAACACAGAAGATACTTCTCCAAAGCTCATGGGCACACCACACCAGAGACATGAACTCTCTTCAGCAAGATCACAGCCTCCAACATCTTTCAAGCAATTCCATCACATAAACCAAGCTGTTTGGGCTAGGACAAACATTCACAAGTTCCTGATCCAAAGAGACCATAAAGTCTACATACAAAGCCATACATAACCCATGAGTAGTCCATAAGTAGAATATCAGCAAAGGCTCCTGCATATAGAGCATGTGTGCTGCAATATTCCACACACCACAATGATGTATGTCATCCTTTTAAGAAAGCACTTGTCTACCAACTTTTACTCCAGTGCAAACCACAATATAGCAAAATGCACATGTTTAATCATTTATTAAGCTGATTAGTCTTTGCAATACATTATTCTTATCATTCTTCCGTCATGCAGCTAGGCTACTTCCGTTATGCTTTCCATTCCACAATCTAGAGTCTTAAAGAATTCAAATTCCTGCTGTGTGACCTTCAGAGTCGCCTGCTTCACAACCCATGTGAGCTGTCTAGAACCACACAGGTGCTTCACTCTGATAACGTTATTTACAGGTGGCAAGGGCAGCATATTTCTCCAGCAACATCTTTAGAGTTTGGCTTCCAATACCACTGACCATTCTCATGCGCTAAAGAGTCACAAGCATATTTTTACAATCACAATGATTGGCACCTTTCATGACACTTTTAAAGCCACCTGTGTTGAAAATCGTGCCCATGTCTCTAAGCAGCCATGTCTCAACACAGAAGATACTTCTCCAAAGCTCATGGGCACACCACACCAGAGACATGAACTCTCTTCAGCAAGATCACAGCCTCCAACATCTTTCAAGCAATTCCATCACATAAACCAAGCTGTTTGGGCTAGGACAAACATTCACAAGTTTCTGATCCAAAGAGACCATAAAGTCTACATACAAAGCCATACATAACCCATGAGTAGTCCATAAGTAGAATATCAGCAAAGGCTCCTGCATATAGAGCATGTGTGCTGCAATATTCCACACACCACAATGATGTATGTCATCCTTTTAAGAAACCACTTGTCTACCAACTTTTACTCCAGTGCAAACCACAATATAGCAAAATGCACATGTTTAATCATTTATTAAGCTGATTAGTCTTTGCAACACATTATTCTTATCATTCTTCCGTCATGCAGCTAGGCTACTTCCGTTATGCTTTCCATTCCACAATCTAGAGTCTTAAAGAATTCAAATTCCTGCTGTGTGACCTTCAGAGTCGCCTGCTTCACAACCCATGTGAGCTGTCTAGAACCACACAGGTGCTTCACTCTGGTAACGTTATTTACAGGTGGCAAGGGCAGCATATTTCTCCAGCAACATCTTTAGAGTTTGGCTTCCAATACCACTGACCATTCTCATGCGCTAAAGAGTCACAAGCATATTTTTACAATCACAATGATTGGCACCTTTCATGACACTTTTAAAGCCACCTGTGTTGAAAATCGTGCCCATGTCTCTAAGCAGCCATGTCTCAACACAGAAGATACTTCTCCAAAGCTCATGGGCACACCACACCAGAGACATGAACTCTCTTCAGCAAGATCACAGCCTCCAACATCTTTCAAGCAATTCCATCACATAAACCAAGCTGTTTGGGCTAGGACAAACATTCACAAGTTCCTGATCCAAAGAGACCATAAAGTCTACATACAAAGCCATACATAACCCATGAGTAGTCCATAAGTAGAATATCAGCAAAGGCTCCTGCATATAGAGCATGTGTGCTGCAATATTCCACACACCACAATGATGTATGTCATCCTTTTAAGAAAGCACTTGTCTACCAACTTTTACTCCAGTGCAAACCACAATATAGCAAAATGCACATGTTTAATCATTTATTAAGCTGATTAGTCTTTGCAATACATTATTCTTATCATTCTTCCATCATGCAGCTAGGCTACTTCCGTTATGCTTTCCATTCCACAATCTAGAGTCTTAAAGAATTCAAATTCCTGCTGTGTGACCTTCAGAGTCGCCTGCTTCACAACCCATGTGAGCTGTCTAGAACCACACAGGTGCTTCACTCTGATAACGTTATTTACAGGTGGCAAGGGCAGCATATTTCTCCAGCAACATCTTTAGAGTTTGGCTTCCAATACCACTGACCATTCTCATGCGCTAAAGACTCACAAGCATATTTTTACAATCACAATGATTGGCACCTTTCATGACACTTTTAAAGCCACCTGTGTTGAAAATCGTGCCCATGTCTCTAAGCAGCCATGGCTCAACACAGAAGATACTTCTCCAAAGCTCATGGGCACACCACACCAGAGACATGAACTCTCTTCAGCAAGATCACAGCCTCCAACATCTTTCAAGCAATTCCATCACATAAACCAAGCTGTTTGGGCTAGGACAAACATTCACAAGTTCCTGATCCAAAGAGACCATAAAGTCTACATACAAAGCCATAAATAACCCATGAATAGTCCATATACTGTTCACTAATTATATTTCTTATTACATTATATCCAGTCATCTTACAACAGTCCTCAGGACACGTATACTTCAAAAACGATAATAATTATCATTGGTCATTCTATAAAAAGAAGAAAATGTGAAATGTATTCTCACTATACCTGTTTAGAACAGTTTTGTTGATGTCAAAACTCATTACAAAGGCACAGACTTTATCAAAATGACAAACTTTAGAGGTTAGAAAGTTAACACTATTTTTGTTGTCCCGTTGCCTTGGTAAAATGCCTATAGCCTAAGGGCACGGCCTCCTTTTGATTATTCTTTTAATAATCTACAAAATAAAACATTTCAGTAACATAAACAGACACAGGGCAAGGTAAACTAAATGGCACAGATAATTACAGACATATTTAAAATAATTGTACATTATCGTAACGTAATACAGATGAATAGCGCAGCCACGGGGGCGCATGGGTAAGTGGGGAATGCCCCATTGGACCGAGGCAAATTACCCAAGAGGCCCCAGCGCGGCTCAGTTAAAAGATAGGTTTTACATGATGGTTAGGTTGTACAATTATTAAATACGTGTGTAATTGTTAGTATCATTTAGTTTAGCTTGCCTTGTGTCTGTTTATGTGACTGTACAGTCGTTGTCACTCCCGCCATGTTTGTGTCGCCATGTCATTAGACGTGTTCTTATATATCTTTTATGTGTAATTTAAATAAAAGGCGGAGTTTTCACATATCGACCGTGTGTGCAGCTGTTTTCCAGTGACTACAATCAAGTCCGTCTCCCTTTTAATTTGTAGATTTACAAAAACGCACGAGTGTCGCTTTAATTTGAAAAACTAATTGTTTTGACTTGATTTGTTGTCCCGTTGCCTTGGTAAAATGCCTATAGCCTAAGGGCACGGCCTCCTTTTGATTATTCTTTTAATAATCTACAAAATAAAACATTTCAGTAACATAAACAGACGCAGGGCAAGGTAAACTAAATGGCACACATAATTACAGACATATTTAAAATAATTGTACATTATCGTAACGCAGTAGCGAACCGTGACCTTTAAACCTGGGCCCGCTACCCCCCCCTCCCCCTCCCCCCCGAAATTTTTTTTTTCCTTTCTTAATAAACTAAATAAAGAAAAACTGAGACGACAGTACAGCTTTAAAAACGCAATAAACAATAATATCTGTACTAGATAACATCTTAAGCAAAATAAGTTTCCAAACAAAATAAGGTTCACAGCTCCGTGGTTCTCGGAAGCGGAATATGTAAACAACGCGCACGAGGACGTCAAAGGGATGAATCGAAACTAGCTAGCGATGGTGCTAACGACAGCTAGCGTCGCCACAGCGGGCGGAAATTATCATACAGTTAAGCCCGCCCACTAAGAGAGAAGATATGATTGGTCAATTTTGCTGTCATTTGAAACTGGTATTGCGCTGAATTATAACTGCCAGGCCCTCTGTAAACGAACAGCGGGCATCACAGTCCTGATAGGGGGAGACACAGGCTCACAGGCTTCCACTCAACCCCTCACCTTCCAACACAGATTGAATAGACACGGGTGAATATTTTATTTGCTTATATTTTTGTAATTGTTTAGATGTCGAATGTCAAACTGTAAGTAGATAAAATAAAATTGGATAATTATATATATAATGCTTTAAGAATATTGTAGCGTCGGGCCAATGGGGGGTGCCGGAGGGTGACACCATTACCCATGAGCCCTTGCGGCCCCGGCCCTGTTGTGTTTAATTATGCGATGTTTATGTTTGTATAGTGTTTTTAATGATTATTTATTGTGTTTTATTAGTTAAGTCACCCCGGTCCATCCTTTTGTGTACCGGTGCATTATCTTAGTTTCCCCTCCATGTATGTGTAACGTTGCCGTCGTCATGACCTCCCCCTGTGTTTCATGTGCAAGGGGTACCTCATTTAGGCCTCGAGTTATACTGATTGTGCCTGTGAGTGCCAGTTTTATTACAAAGAACAATAAAACCTCTGTTCTGTTTGGAGAATGGACTTCTCTGCAACTTCTTTCTACCACACCACGCCACAACTGGTGTCAGAAGTGGCTCTCCGTGATGAAATATTTCACCTTTCCGGAGAGCTCGAACGGCTTGAAGCAGGGCTGAGAGAGAAGCGAAGGAACGGCAGGAAATCGGTCAGACATCATCTTGACGGGCCAAGCGACATCGTACCACCGTCCCTCGGACGCAGAACGACACCCGCCGGGACGCGCCACACGCGCGACGAGATGTTACCACCACCCGCTGGGACGCGCCACACGCGCGACGAGATGTTACCACCACCCGCTGGGACGCGCCACACGCGCGACGAGATGTTACCACCGCCCGCTGGGACGCGCCACACGCGCGACGAGATGTTACCACCACCCGCCGGGACGCGCCACGAGACGTTACCTCCCGCCGCCACGCGTACATCGGCAACGGAAGCGACGACCGGCCCGACACGCCGGCTCAGCCTGCCTGGCTATGACGGCGAAGCGGATTGGGCAGCGTTCGAGGCTCAGCTCGATGCCGTCGCCAACTACGAAAGCTGGTCGGACGCTGAGACGGCGGTTCAACTGTGCCTGGCGCTACGGGGACCTGCGCTCAGGGTTCTAGTCGGGCTCCCAGCGGAGGACAGGAACGCGCTGACGCCACTCAAAGCGGCACTGAGGAGCAGGTTCGGGCGGCAACCGGACGAGTCGACGGCGAAGCAGCTCTTGGCGGGACGTCGCCGTGCTCGGGGAGAAGGCCTGAGAGTGTTGGCGTCGGAGCTGGCACTGTTGGTTCGCCTGGCCTACCCCCTGTTCCCACGCGAGGCCCAACGGCAGTTAGAACTAGATTTTTTTCTGGGCGCGGTGGAGCCGGCTGAGCTGAGGAGACACGTCCGCCTGTACAACCCGACCACTCTCGACGCTGCCGTGGACGAGGCCGTCAGGGCAGAACAAATCTTCACCGGTGACTGCCTTAACAGGATGCCCCGTCAGACCCGCCCACACGACCGCCAAGCAAGCCACCGACTGGTCTGCTGGAATTGCGGGGCTCACGGCCACAAAGCCAGCCAGTGCAACGGCTCGGGAAACGAGCAAGGAGCCGCCCGGTGAGGGGCGCGGCGACTCCGGTTCTCACTGGCCACCCCTCTTTCGTTGTTTCGAGAATCGCCGGACAACGTGACTGGCATATTTCATGTAAGTTTGGCGATATCTCTGTTACCGCTCTGATTGACACGGGGTCTTCGGTCTCCTTAATTAGGCCTGAACTGATTAATGATTGCTCGGGGGGGCCCGATGCTGTGGAGTGGGTCCGGGGAAATTTAATATCAGTAACCGGCGAGCGGTTTGAGCTGCTAGGGCGCACCAATGTCTCCTTTGACTTCGGGCAGGGACCCGTGGCGCATGAGTTCTGGGTCGGGGATGTGTTTGATCGCTGCATCCTCGGTAATGACTTCTTGGGGAAGAACGGGGCTGTTATCGACTATAGACAGGGGGAGTTGTCGCTAAACGGGCGAAGAGTTGACGTGTGCTGTGGAGATGATGCAGCCTCACGTTCGTGCGTTACATCAGCTGTGCCAGTGAGTCGAGAAATGCTGTCCCCGTCACCGGGGGACCCGGTCCATGAGCTGTGGCTTAGATGTAGCGTGGGCCTGTCCGCGTCGCAGGGCGAGCTACTCAGCGAGCTGCTGAATCGCTATAGGGGACTGTTCGCTGTGAGCGAGCGTGATTGTTCGAGGACGGGGCTGGCGAGCCACGCGATTGACACGGGCGACGCAAAACCTGTCCGCCTGAGACCGCATCGCCTCCCTTTAACCAAGCGTGTGGCAGCCGAACGCCAAATCCGCGAAATGGCAGCGGCCGGCGTAATTGAGCCTTCAAATAGTTCATGGTCTGCCCCCGTGGTCCTAGCCAAGAAGAAGGACGGTTCATGGCGGTTTTGCGTCGACTACCGACGTTTAAATGCTGTGACTAAACTCGACTCTTACCCGATGCCGCGAGTAGACGACACACTCGAGCGGTTAGCTGGCTCAGACTGGTTCAGCTCCCTGGACCTGCGTAGCGGGTACTGGCAGGTCCCGTTGGACGAGTCAGCGAAGGAGAAGACTGCGTTTTCGATCGGTGCAGGTCTTTGGCACTTCAAGGTCCTCCCCTTCGGGCTCTGTAACGCGCCGGCCACTTTCGAGCGGTTAATGGAGCGAGTGTTGTCTGGGGTTCCGAGCAGTAAATGTGTGGTGTATTTGGATGACGTGCTGGTCCATGCTACGGGCTTCGAGTCTGCGCTGGCCAATCTAGAGTTGGTACTGGGCTTAGTGAAGGAGGCCAATCTGTCCCTCAACCCGGCTAAATGTAACCTCCTTCAGCGTCGCATTAATTTTCTCGGGCATGTGGTCAGCGGAGAGGGCATAGCCACTGATCCCGGCAAGACGGCCGCGGTCCGTGAATGGCCCACTCCGCGTACGGTGCGACAAGTTCGCAGTTTCCTCGGGCTCGCGTCATACTACCGCCGTTTTGTGAAGGGCTTCGCGGACATTGCTGCCCCCCTTCACCACCTGACAAGGGGTGGCGGAACGAGATTTAGCTGGCCTGACGACGCCGAGTGTGCTTTCCGTACACTAAAGCAGAGACTGTGCAGTGCGCCTGTTCTGGCCTATCCTTCCCCCACTGAGCGCTTTATTGTCGACACTGATGCAAGCGACCACGGGTTGGGTGCTGTACTGTCACAGGTCCAAGAGGGCTCAGAACGCGCAATAGCATACTTCAGCCGCCGCCTGGACAAAGCTGAGAAAAATTATTGTGTGACACGGCGCGAGCTGTTAGCAGTGGTTGAAGGGCTTTGGCATTTCCGACCTTACGTGTACGGCGTACCTTTTCTGCTGAGGACAGACCATGCTTCACTGCAATGGCTGTTGAACTTCCGGGAGCCTGAGGGCCAGCTAGCGAGATGGTTAGCCAGGCTACAAGAGTTTAACTTTGTGGTAGAGCACAGACCGGGCAGAATCCACGGGAATGCTGACGCACTGTCTCGCCGGCCGTGCGCTTCCCACGATTGCAAGCACTGCCAGCGCGCTGAGGGAAAGGCAGAAACTGTCGGTGTATGTGCAGCGGTGGGCCGGACTGCTGTTGCCCCTCCTGTGTCACCCTGTACCTCCACTGCGGAGCTGGCTGCGGCTCAGAGGGCCGACCCGGACCTGGCATGGGCGCTGGACGCTTTGGAGGCGGCCGCCGTGCCGGACTGGGACGACGTGGTACGACGGGGACCCGTAGCTAAGGCGTTGCGATCCAACTGGGACAGCCTGAGAATCGCTGGGGGCGTCCTGCACAGAACTTGGGAGGACCCGAGCACTGGGAGCCGCTTAACTCAAACTGTAGTACCGCAGGACCTGCGTGACACTGTTCTGCAGGCTGTCCACGGTCTGCCAGGCTCAGGCCACTTTGGCATCACAAAAACTCTTCACAGACTGAGACAGAGATTCTGGTGGCCGGGCTGCAGAGCTGGAGTTGAACTGTTTGTCCATTGTTGTGACACATGCGCTGCCAAGAAGGGACCTGCGAGAGTCTCACGTGCGCCCCTCCACCCCATGCAATCCGGCTGCCCCATGGAGAGGGTGGCAGTGGATGTACTGGGGCCGTTTCCAGTGACTGAGTCGGGCAACCGCTACGTGCTTGTGGCCATGGACTACTTCACGAAATGGCCCGAGGCGTATGCGGTGCCCGACCAAAGCGCCGTTACTACAGCAGAGACCCTGCTCCATGAGTTTTTCTGTCGCTTCGGCGTCCCGGAGGTCCTACATAGCGACCAAGGCCGAAACTTTGAGTCGGACGTCATGACCGAGGTTTGCCGCCTGCTGGGGGTGCACAGGACTCGAACAACTCCTCTTCATCCACAGGGTGATGGCCTGGTCGAACGGTTCAATCGTACCCTGGCTACTCAACTGGCCATGGCTACACAGGAGAACCAGCGTGACTGGGACAAACAACTGCCTCTCGTCCTGTTGGCATGCCGCTCTGCCTTACAGGAGACTACTGGTTTCACCCCCGCCATGCTTATGTTCGGCCGTGAACTGCGATCACCTGTGGACCTGGCATTTGGGGCACCTCCCACTGATGATGTTAATGTTGAACCTGGCCCTGTGTTCGTTTCTAGGCTGCGGACAAGACTACTCGACGTCCACAAGCGAGCCAGGGGTAGCCAGGCGGGGGCCGGACTGCGCCAGAAACGCGCCTATGACATGCGCTGCTACGGCGGGCCCCTGCCCGTGCACTCTGAGGTTTGGCTGTACAATCCCCGTCGAAAGAAGGGACTGTGCCCCAAGCTGCAGTCCGCATGGGTGGGGCCTTGCACTGTGCTCGCGCGTGTCAGTGACGTGGTCTACCGGATCCGCTGGGGCCGGCGGCGCCTCGTGGTGCACCGCGACCGCCTTGCCCCGTACCGGCCTAAGGTGCAGGGTGCTGGACGCTGCCCGGACTCTTCACCGCCTGTCTCCCCGGTTATTGGTCCTGCTACTTCCCCTGTGGCCAGTCCGGCCAGGCCACAGCGCACGCGGAGGCTACCGCGGCGCCTGCAGGACTGTGTGACATAGATTGTTCTGTGAACTGCATTGTTAACATTCTCATGCCGAGTTATGGACTGTTCTTTCTATGTGTGTACATGTATATATATATATATATACGCATTTTTAATTGTGTCTGTAACTATTGATTGCCTTATTTACTGTTCTCCCTCTGTTTGTTATGCCAAGTCCGTTATGTGCCAGGTGTTTATTGTGCATTGTGGTGATGCCTAATCTTTTTGATGCCACCTTGACAACGTTACCGTACTGCTGTGCTCATGTTCAACGCCGGGAGTCGTTATGTTAATGCCTTGTACACGACATGCGTATGTCTTGAGTTGTACTGCCCTTGCTGTTTTTTTTCTTTCCTCCAGGATTGTATTTGCGCTTTACATGCGCGTTGAGTAGGATCTGCCTCATACGGCTGTAATTGTGTGTTTGATGCCATGTTTCTGCCCTTCTACGCTACTGGACTGTCTTGTGTGTGGTCGCCGGGACGGCTGACCTCTTGGGGGGGGGCTGTGTAGCGTCGGGCCAATGGGGGGTGCCGGAGGGTGACACCATTACCCATGAGCCCTTGCGGCCCCGGCCCTGTTGTGTTTAATTATGCGATGTTTATGTTTGTATAGTGTTTTTAATGATTATTTATTGTGTTTTATTAGTTAAGTCACCCCGGTCCATCCTTTTGTGTACCGGTGCATTATCTTAGTTTCCCCTCCATGTATGTGTAACGTTGCCGTCGTCATGACCTCCCCCTGTGTTTCATGTGCAAGGGGTACCTCATTTAGGCCTCGAGTTATACTGATTGTGCCTGTGAGTGCCAGTTTTATTACAAAGAACAATAAAACCTCTGTTCTGTTTGGAGAATGGACTTCTCTGCAACTTCTTTCTACCACACCACGCCACAATATTTTAGGCCCTCTGAGAGGGCGTAGAGGGCCCTGACGGTTCCCCACTGTCGTAACGTAATACAGATGAATAGCGCAGCCACGGGGGCGCATGGGTAAGTGGGGAATGCCCCATTGGACCGAGGCAAATTACCCATGAGGCCCCAGCGCGGCTCAGTTAAAAGATAGGTTTTACATGATGGTTAGGTTGTACAATTATTAAATACGTGTGTAATTGTTAGTATCATTTAGTTTAGCTTGCCTTGTGTCTGTTTATGTGACTGTACAGTCGTTGTCACTCCCGCCATGTGTGTGTCGCCATCTCATAACACCTGTTCATATAAGAGTTTTATGGGTAAATTCAACATCATTAACACTAGAAGCGCCGCGCCTCATTTACATACTTATACCTAGAAGCGCGGAGGGCCGGTCATCTGACCGATTTCACCACCTCCTACTAGCGCCGTGTTGTTTTCACCTACTTAAAGCGCGCCTCGGGCGGTCAAAAGACCGCTGAGTCTTTACACAGGGGAGCTGGTACTGACACATAATTAACGCTAGATGGCGTTTTGCACAAAAGGAAGAATGAGCCGCCCAAACAAAATATTCGTAATGGTGACATTTGCACGTAACGTCAATATGTTAACAAATTAATGTGACTAAACCTTTTAGAATCAGTGCCTTGTGACCTTGTTCTCAGTAGCTTTCCCATTGTCAGTTTTGTTTAGTTTCATATTGCATTTCCTGGTTTGTGCGAAAACGTAAATGCAAAATATAGTTTCAGTTTTGTTTCTTGGTTAGTGTAATAGTTTGCTTGGTTAGTGTAATAGTTTGCTTATTTGTCTGTGTGTTATTCTGTTGGCATATATGTCACTATATTATCATGTACGTTCGCCACACCACTAACCCACTGGCCCGCACCCCCACTGTGAAGCGTTCACGTCTTTTGTCTTGCTAATGCTACAGACTGCGCTGCAGCCTTCCACCCCCACATCCATAAAAAGCTTGTTCGATACTCAGAGTAGCAAAGTGAAGCCCGTAGACCGAGCTAAAGCAAGTTTGTTTGTATACTCAATGTTACGCCATTTCAAGTTTTAATGTCTAAAAGTTGTGTATGTTAGTGAATTGTAGGCTATGGTGAACATAACAAATCTACAAATAAATGTCTATAATGTTTTGTGTTAGACAAAGAACAAAAAGCATAAATAGGCAAAATAATTACAAAAATATCATTATAGAAGGTAGGCTATGTACCTTTGCGTAACAAAACGCAAAATTATTAAAATGATACGGATGGCTTCACGAATATAGTTGCCTCTGTCCTCTCTAATGTTCACTTTTTTATCTTGCCGTATTGTGTTGCCGATTCAAATGAGGTGTTTGATCGGTGAATAGCCGATGTGTGATCCCACGTCCTAACGACCGTGTTATCACCGAGCGTTATCACCATTCGGTGATTTACATGTATCGTATATTGCATAAGTTTCGTTCCCCACCTCAAATTAAGTTCCATTTATGTAGTGAATTGTGAACTTGAGAATAAACCTCCGCCGCTGTGGTTAATGTTCATGCACTGTTTGAACAATATTTATTAATTACAGCCAGGTTTTGGAGGTTGTAGAACACAGCTACAGGCCAACAACGGGTGCATCCCGTCTCTCTTTAGCGTATATTGCATAAGTTTCGTTCACCACCTCAAATTAAGTTCCATTTATGTAGTGAATTGTGAACTTGAGAATAAACCTCCACCGCTGTGGTTAATGTTCATGCACTGTTTGAACAATATTTATTAATTACAGCCAGGTTTTGGAGGTTGTAGAACACAGCTACAGGCCAACAACGGGTGCATCCCGTCTCTCTTTAGCGTATATTGCATAAGTTTCGTTCCCCACCTCAAATTAAGTTCCATTTATGTAGTGAATTGTGAACTTGAGAATAAACCTCCGCCGCTGTGGTTAATGTTCATGCACTGTTTGAACAATATTTATTAATTACAGCCAGGTTTTGGAGGTTGTAGAACACAGCTACAGGCCAACAACGGGTGCATCCCGTCTCTCTTTAGCGTATATTGCATAAGTTTCGTTCACCACCTCAAATTAAGTTCCATTTATGTAGTGAATTGTGAACTTGAGAATAAACCTCCACCGCTGTGGTTAATGTTCATGCACTGTTTGAACAATATTTATTAATTACAGCCAGGTTTTGGAGGTTGTAGAACACAGCTACAGGCCAACAACGGGTGCATCCCGTCTCTCTTTAGCGTATATTGCATAAGTTTCGTTCCCCACCTCAAATTAAGTTCCATTTATGTAGTGAATTGTGAACTTGAGAATAAACCTCCGCCGCTGTGGTTAATGTTCATGCACTGTTTGAACAATATTTATTAATTACAGCCAGGTTTTGGAGGTTGTAGAACAAAGCTACAGGCCAACAACGGGTGCATCCCGTCTCTCTTTAGCGTATATTGCATAAGTTTCGTTCACCACCTCAAATTAAGTTCCATTTATGTAGTGAATTGTGAACTTGAGAATAAACCTCCACCGCTGTGGTTAATGTTCATGCACTGTTTGAACAATATTTATTAATTACAGCCAGGTTTTGGAGGTTGTAGAACACAGCTACAGGCCAACAACGGGTGCATCCCGTCTCTCTTTAGCGTATATTGCATAAGTTTCGTTCCCCACCTCAAATTAAGTTCCATTTATGTAGTGAATTGTGAACTTGAGAATAAACCTCCGCCGCTGTGGTTAATGTTCATGCACTGTTTGAACAATATTTATTAATTACAGCCAGGTTTTGGATGTTGTAGAACACAGCTACAGGCCAACAACGGGTGCATCCCGTCTCTCTTTAGCGTATATTGCATAAGTTTCGTTCACCACCTCAAATTAAGTTCCATTTATGTAGTGAATTGTGAACTTGAGAATAAACCTCCACCGCTGTGGTTAATGTTCATGCACTGTTTGAACAATATTTATTAATTACAGCCAGGTTTTGGAGGTTGTAGAACACAGCTACAGGCCAACAACGGGTGCATCCCGTCTCTCTTTAGCGTATATTGCATAAGTTTCGTTCCCCACCTCAAATTAAGTTCCATTTATGTAGTGAATTGTGAACTTGAGAATAAACCTCCGCCGCTGTGGTTAATGTTCATGCACTGTTTGAACAATATTTATTAATTACAGCCAGGTTTTGGATGTTGTAGAACACAGCTACAGGCCAACAACGGGTGCATCCCGTCTCTCTTTAGCGTATATTGCATAAGTTTCGTTCACCACCTCAAATTAAGTTCCATTTATGTAGTGAATTGTGAACTTGAGAATAAACCTCCACCGCTGTGGTTAATGTTCATGCACTGTTTGAACAATATTTATTAATTACAGCCAGGTTTTGGAGGTTGTAGAACACAGCTACAGGCCAACAACGGGTGCATCCCGTCTCTCTTTAGCGTATATTGCATAAGTTTCGTTCCCCACCTCAAATTAAGTTACATTTATGTAGTGAATTGTGAACTTGAGAATAAACCTCCACTGCTGTGGTTAATGTTCATGCACTGTTTGAACAATATTTATTAATTACAGCCAGGTTTTGGAGGTTGTAGAACACAGCTACAGGCCAACAACGGGTGCATCCCGTCTCTCTTTAGCGTATATTGCATAAGTTTCGTTCCCCACCTCAAATTAAGTTACATTTATGTAGTGAATTGTGAACTTGAGAATAAACCTCCACCGCTGTGGTTAATGTTCATGCACTGTTTGAACAATATTTATTAATTACAGCCAGGTTTTGGAGGTTGTAGAACACAGCTACAGGCCAACAACGGGTGCATCCCGTCTCTCTTTAGCGTATATTGCATAAGTTTCGTTCCCCACCTCAAATTAAGTTACATTTATGTAGTGAATTGTGAACTTGAGAATAAACCTCCACCGCTGTGGTTAATGTTCATGCACTGTTTGAACAATATTTATTAATTACAGCCAGGTTTTGGAGGTTGTAGAACACAGCTACAGGCCAACAACGGGTGCATCCCGTCCCTCTTTAGCGTATATTGCATAAGTTTCGTTCACCACCTCAAATTAAGTTCCCTTTGTTTTGATTTGTGTGTCAGCTTCACACAACTCAACATTCAAAACACAGCTTAGGTGCAGTCTTTGCACATTTGCCACAGACCAGTCGCTTACATGTCTGGCAGATGTCATACGTTTTGTTCCCTGAACATCTGCCGACTTGGCATTGTTTTCTTTTTGAGGGCGGGCAAGGAGCTTCAGGTAAAATTCGCTTTTGTGCCACTGCCCTAGCCGCTTTCGCCATTTTCTGCTGTGCACACAGCTCCTTTACCAACTCGAGAATAAACCTTCGTCTGCTCAGGTTAACGTTCATGCACTGTTTGAACAATATATGTGCATTTATTGCAGCCAGGTCTAGGAGGTTGTAGAAAACCGCGACAGGCCAACGACGGGTGCCTCCCTTCACCGAATACAGTCGTGCCATTTGATCCATAACATCAACGCCACATTTAGTTGTGTTGTAATATGAAACAGTTTCAGGCAGTTTCTTTGCGCCATTATCAATTGAAACTGTCTGATGCATTGAGCTCAGGATGCATACATTTTTTTTAGGTTTTGCCTGGTAAATCGTTAGAGTTATTTTTCCAGCCCGCAACACCTTGGTGGAAAATCTTTCAGACTGTGCCTGTGTACATGGGGGCATCTCACGTCTCATTTTATTCATCGTACCAACAATAGTGGTTTTGTTCGCCAAAAGGGTGTTTGCAAGTGCCAATGAAGTGAAGAAATTGTCAGTCGTTACATTTCTTCCTTTACCCATGAAAGGCTCCATCAAACGCAACACAATATTTTCAGACAACCGTTGACCAGCCGGCCTGCTTTCATCTTTCCCTAGATAGGGAATGGCGTTCAACATTTAATTTGTTTCAACATCAGCGGCCACCCAGAACTTAATCCCAAATTTATCGGGTTTATTGGCCATGTACTGAGTGAAACGACAGCGAGCTTTAGTTGGGAACAGTTGCTCATCAACAGTTATGTTCTCACCGGGCGTGTAAGAAGCAATGCTGTTTTTCACAAATTTATCAAATATCTCCGAGATCATAGCAAATTTATCAGTCGCAAGGCGGGCAGCCCTTGTGCTCTTGTCATCAAAGCGCAGATAGCGCATGATATCTCTGAATGTCTGTCTAGACATTGTCTCTTTGAAAATGGGATTTCCTAAGTCAGCAGACCAGTATTCATCAAGTTTCATGCTTTTACCGGCTGTTATACCTCTCAAATAAACGAGACCCACAAATGCTTTCAGTTCGTCAGCTGTTAGTTTGAACTGAGCATTATTTCGTTCAGCCTCTGCCTCTGTGTATTTCAGAATTGCGCCCCACATTTCTGTGTCAATCAAACACAGTAAGCTGGTCAGTGGACTTTTAATTTTGTCCTTGGCATAACACGTAGGCCCTGGGGTTTCTCTCACAATATTGCACTCTTGTGCTCTACCCCGAGGTTTGCCAGCAGTTTCAAACCACACCGTACCGTCTTTGGCCTGAAATGAGTCACCACCACACTCAGTTTCAGAGTCCGATTCTGAATCAGATTCAAGATTCAGATCCATTTCACTTTCGCCCTCTCCATCCGACACCTCACATTGTTCGCCCTCCGATTCCATCTCATCAATATTGCACAGCATGTCCAGCACTTGCTTTGGGGTGTACATGATTCTCTGTGCCATTTTTATAATGCACTATGCAACCTTTCAAACGCCCAAACCGAGGAGTCACGCAAACTGTGTTGCTGTTCGATCACCCAAACCGAGCTTTCAAGCAAACTGTGTTGCTGTTCAATCACCCAAACCGAGCTTTCAAGCAAACTGTGTTGCTGTTCAAAGGCCCAAACCGAGGAGTCACGCAAACTATGTTGCTGTTCAAACGCCAAAACCGAGCTTTCAAGCAAACTGTGTTGCTGTTCGATCGCCCAAACCGAGCTTTCAAGCAAACTGTGTTGCTGTTCAAACGCCCAAACCGAGGAGTCACGCAAACTATGTTGCTGTTCAAACGCCAAAACCGAGCTTTCAAGCAAACTGTGTTGCTGTTCGATCGCCCAAGCAGAGTTTTCACTCAAACTGTGTAGCCGCGTCCCGACGAATTTATAGCTCACGTTGCCTCATGAATGCTATTGTGAATAAAGTGTTCATAACAGCACCGCCCATGCCATCATCTCAGTTTCGCTCGCAAAGGTATGCATTTACATACGTAACTTGCATTCTGCTTAATTCTTTTGTAATGCCAGTGTGTCAAAAGCAGCCATACATAATGTATGTATCTAACAGCTAGCCCTGGCGAAGAGGGATTATACCCGAGAGATCATTTCTTTGAGATATTGACTTGATAAGTAGGCTAATTACCATTCGCAGAATTCCTGCAAACTACTAAAGCATTTATTAGGCAAAGCAAGACGCTCTCACGGTTTGAAAACCATTGATGTAAACTTATATATAGTATATATTAAATAATATTAATAAATAAAGTATATATTTTAAGACTTTGGAAAGTGAAACACTTTCACTTTCGTTCAACGGACGAATTCCGTTTTGTCTTTACACAATAATCAGTTTGAACTTTGAATAATTTAGTTTTGAAAACTATTGATCTTTATTTAGTTATACTAAATATTAAATGACATACGAATCTTTGCGACACCCGCTGGCAGAAAAGAGAATCACAGTCTTGAAGTGTAGGCGACGACGACAATATTACAGAGATACGAGCGAAATCGATTGAAACTAGCATGTGCAGGGTTTCTTTTAACAATGTAAAAATACTAGTTTATTAAAAGGACAATTCTGGGAAAAGTCATGAAAGGAGGGTTCTGAAATTGGATCCAGTGCAAAGATATTATTATTTTTTGTGCTACTGCGGTCAAGTGACCGGTGCTTGGCGCTTCTAGGTATAATTAGGTCGACCAGAGGCGGCGCTTCTAGTAGACGTCACAGCGGTCAAATGACCGGAGCTTTGGCGCTTCTAGTGTTAAAAGCTCCTACTTGTTTACCCTGTGTGCTACCATATTCCACCAACCACAATTATGTCTGTTATTCTTTTAAGAACCCATATGTCTATCAACTTTTACTCCAGTGCAAACCACAATATAGCAAAATGCATATGTTTAATCATTTATTAAGCTGATTAGTCTTTGCAACACATTATTCTTATCATTCTTCCGTCATGCAGCTAGGCTACTTCCGTTATGCTTTCCATTCCACAATCTAGAGTCTTAAAGAATTCAAATTCCTGCTGTGTGACCTTCAGAGTCGCCTGCTTCACAACCCATGTGAGCTGTCTAGAACCACACAGGTGCTTCACTCTGATAACGTTATTTACAGGTGGCAAGGGCAGCATATTTCTCCAGCAACATCTTTAGAGTTTGGCTTCCAATACCACTGACCATTCTCATGCGCTAAAGAGTCACAAGCATATTTTTACAATCACAATGATTGGCACCTTTCATGACACTTTTAAAGCCACCTGTGTTGAAAATCGTGCCCATGTCTCTAAGCAGCCATGTCTCAACACAGAAGATACTTCTCCAAAGCTCATGGGCACACCACACCAGAGACATGAACTCTCTTCAGCAAGATCACAGCCTCCAACATCTTTCAAGCAATTCCATCACATAAACCAAGCTGTTTGGGCTAGGACAAACATTCACAAGTTCCTGATCCAAAGAGACCATAAAGTCTACATACAAAGCCATAAATAACCCATGAATAGTCCATATACTGTTCACTAATTATATTTCTTATTACATTATATCCAGTCATCTTACAACAGTCCTCAGGACACGTATACTTCAAAAACGATAATAATTATCATTGGTCATTCTATAAAAAGAAGAAAATGTGAAATGTATTCTCACTATACCTGTTTAGAACAGTTTTGTTGATGTCAAAACTCATTACAAAGGCACAGACTTTATCAAAATGACAAACTTTAGAGGTTAGAAAGTTAACACTATTTAATTTGTAAATGAACAAAAATGCACGAGTGTCGCTTTAATTTGAAAAACGAATTGTTTTGTCTTGATTTGTTGTCCCGTTGCCTTGGTAAAATGCCTATAGCCTAAGGGCACGGCCTCCTTTTGATTATTCTTTTAATAATCTACAAAATAAAACATTTCAGTAACATAAACAGACACAGGGCAAGGTAAACTAAATGGCACACATAATTACAGACATATTTAAAATAATTGTACATTATCGTAACGTAATACAGATGAATAGCGCAGCCACGGGGGCGCATGGGTAAGTGGGGAATGCCCCATTGGACCGAGGCAAATTACCCAAGAGGCCCCAGCGCGGCTCAGTTAAAAGATAGGTTTTACATGATGGTTAGGTTGTACAATTATTAAATACGTGTGTAATTGTTAGTATCATTTAGTTTAGCTTGCCTTGTGTCTGTTTATGTGACTGTACAGTCGTTGTCACTCCCGCCATGTTTGTGTCGCCATGTCATTAGACGTGTTCTTATATATCTTTTATGTGTAATTTAAATAAAAGGCGCAGTTTTCACATATCGACCGTGTGTGCAGCTGTTTTCCAGTGACTACAATCAAGTCCGTCTCCCTTTTAATTTGTAGATTTACAAAAACGCACGAGTGTCGCTTTAATTTGAAAAACTAATTGTTTTGACTTGATTTGTTGTCCCGTTGCCTTGGTAAAATGCCTATAGCCTAAGGGCACGGCCTCCTTTTGATTATTCTTTTAATAATCTACAAAATAAAACATTTCAGTAACATAAACAGACGCAGGGCAAGGTAAACTAAATGGCACACATAATTACAGACATATTTAAAATAATTGTACATTATCGTAACGTAATACAGATGAATAGCGCAGCCACGGGGGCGCATGGGTAAGTGGGGAATGCCCCATTGGACCGAGGCAAATTACCCATGAGGCCCCAGCGCGGCTCAGTTAAAAGATAGGTTTTACATGATGGTTAGGTTGTACAATTATTAAATACGTGTGTAATTGTTAGTATCATTTAGTTTAGCTTGCCTTGTGTCTGTTTATGTGACTGTACAGTCGTTGTCACTCCCGCCATGTGTGTGTCGCCATCTCATAACACCAGTTCATATAAGAGTTTTATGGGTAAATTAAACATCATTAAAAGCTCCTACTTGTTTACCCTGTGTGCTACCATATTCCACCAACCACAATTATGTCTGTTATTCTTTTAAGAACCCATATGTCTATCAACTTTTACTCCAGTGCAAACCACAATATAGCAAAATGCACATGTTTAATCATTTATTAAGCTGATTAGTCTTTGCAACACATTATTCTTATCATTCTTCCGTCATGCAGCTAGGCTACTTCCGTTATGCTTTCCATTCCACAATCTAGAGTCTTAAAGAATTCAAATTCCTGCTGTGTGACCTTCAGAGTCGCCTGCTTCACAACCCATGTGAGCTGTCTAGAACCACACAGGTGCTTCACTCTGGTAACGTTATTTACAGGTGGCAAGGGCAGCATATTTCTCCAGCAACATCTTTAGAGTTTGGCTTCCAATACCACTGACCATTCTCATGCGCTAAAGAGTCACAAGCATATTTTTACAATCACAATGATTGGCACCTTTCATGACACTTTTAAAGCCACCTGTGTTGAAAATCGTGCCCATGTCTCTAAGCAGCCATGTCTCAACACAGAAGATACTTCTCCAAAGCTCATGGGCACACCACACCAGAGACATGAACTCTCTTCAGCAAGATCACAGCCTCCAACATCTTTCAAGCAATTCCATCACATAAACCAAGCTGTTTGGGCTAGGACAAACATTCACAAGTTCCTGATCCAAAGAGACCATAAAGTCTACATACAAAGCCATACATAACCCATGAGTAGTCCATAAGTAGAATATCAGCAAAGGCTCCTGCATATAGAGCATGTGTGCTGCAATATTCCACACACCACAATGATGTATGTCATCCTTTTAAGAAAGCACTTGTCTACCAACTTTTACTCCAGTGCAAACCACAATATAGCAAAATGCACATGTTTAATCATTTATTAAGCTGATTAGTCTTTGCAATACATTATTCTTATCATTCTTCCGTCATGCAGCTAGGCTACTTCCGTTATGCTTTCCATTCCACAATCTAGAGTCTTAAAGAATTCAAATTCCTGCTGTGTGACCTTCAGAGTCGCCTGCTTCACAACCCATGTGAGCTGTCTAGAACCACACAGGTGCTTCACTCTGATAACGTTATTTACAGGTGGCAAGGGCAGCATATTTCTCCAGCAACATCTTTAGAGTTTGGCTTCCAATACCACTGACCATTCTCATGCGCTAAAGAGTCACAAGCATATTTTTACAATCACAATGATTGGCACCTTTCATGACACTTTTAAAGCCACCTGTGTTGAAAATCGTGCCCATGTCTCTAAGCAGCCATGTCTCAACACAGAAGATACTTCTCCAAAGCTCATGGGCACACCACACCAGAGACATGAACTCTCTTCAGCAAGATCACAGCCTCCAACATCTTTCAAGCAATTCCATCACATAAACCAAGCTGTTTGGGCTAGGACAAACATTCACAAGTTCCTGATCCAAAGAGACCATAAAGTCTACATACAAAGCCATAAATAACCCATGAATAGTCCATATACTGTTCACTAATTATATTTCTTATTACATTATATCCAGTCATCTTACAACAGTCCTCAGGACACGTATACTTCAAAAACGATAATAATTATCATTGGTCATTCTATAAAAAGAAGAAAATGTGAAATGTATTCTCACTATACCTGTTTAGAACAGTTTTGTTGATGTCAAAACTCATTACAAAGGCACAGACTTTATCAAAATGACAAACTTTAGAGGTTAGAAAGTTAACACTATTTTTGTTGTCCCGTTGCCTTGGTAAAATGCCTATAGCCTAAGGGCACGGCCTCCTTTTGATTATTCTTTTAATAATCTACAAAATAAAACATTTCAGTAACATAAACAGACACAGGGCAAGGTAAACTAAATGGCACAGATAATTACAGACATATTTAAAATAATTGTACATTATCGTAACGTAATACAGATGAATAGCGCAGCCACGGGGGCGCATGGGTAAGTGGGGAATGCCCCATTGGACCGAGGCAAATTACCCAAGAGGCCCCAGCGCGGCTCAGTTAAAAGATAGGTTTTACATGATGGTTAGGTTGTACAATTATTAAATACGTGTGTAATTGTTAGTATCATTTAGTTTAGCTTGCCTTGTGTCTGTTTATGTGACTGTACAGTCGTTGTCACTCCCGCCATGTTTGTGTCGCCATGTCATTAGACGTGTTCTTATATATCTTTTATGTGTAATTTAAATAAAAGGCGGAGTTTTCACATATCGACCGTGTGTGCAGCTGTTTTCCAATGACTACAATCAAGTCCGTCTCCCTTTTAATTTGTAGATTTACAAAAACGCACGAGTGTCGCTTTAATTTGAAAAACTAATTGTTTTGACTTGATTTGTTGTCCCGTTGCCTTGGTAAAATGCCTATAGCCTAAGGGCACGGCCTCCTTTTGATTATTCTTTTAATAATCTACAAAATAAAACATTTCAGTAACATAAACAGACGCAGGGCAAGGTAAACTAAATGGCACACATAATTACAGACATATTTAAAATAATTGTACATTATCGTAACGCAGTAGCGAACCGTGACCTTTAAACCTGGGCCCGCTACCCCCCCCCCCTCCCCCCTCCCCCTCCCCCCCGAAATTTTTTTTTTCCTTTCTTAATAAACTAAATAAAGAAAAACTGAGACGACAGTACAGCTTTAAAAACGCAATAAACAATAATATCTGTACTAGATAACATCTTAAGCAAAATAAGTTTCCAAACAAAATAAGGTTCACAGCTCCGTGGTTCTCGGAAGCGGAATATGTAAACAACGCGCACGAGGACGTCAAAGGGATGAATCGAAACTAGCTAGCGATGGTGCTAACGACAGCTAGCGTCGCCACAGCGGGCGGAAATTATCATACAGTTAAGCCCGCCCACTAAGAGAGAAGATATGATTGGTCAATTTTGCTGTCATTTGAAACTGGTATTGCGCTGAATTATAACTGCCAGGCCCTCTGTAAACGAACAGCGGGCATCACAGTCCTGATAGGGGGAGACACAGGCTCACAGGCTTCCACTCAACCCCTCACCTTCCAACACAGATTGAATAGACACGGGTGAATATTTTATTTGCTTATATTTTTGTAATTGTTTAGATGTCGAATGTCAAACTGTAAGTAGATAAAATAAAATTGGATAATTATATATATAATGCTTTAAGAATATTTTAGGCCCTCTGAGAGGGCGTAGAGGGCCCTGACGGTTCCCCACTGTCGTAACGTAATACAGATGAATAGCGCAGCCACGGGGGCGCATGGGTAAGTGGGGAATGCCCCATTGGACCGAGGCAAATTACCCATGAGGCCCCAGCGCGGCTCAGTTAAAAGATAGGTTTTACATGATGGTTAGGTTGTACAATTATTAAATACGTGTGTAATTGTTAGTATCATTTAGTTTAGCTTGCCTTGTGTCTGTTTATGTGACTGTACAGTCGTTGTCACTCCCGCCATGTGTGTGTCGCCATCTCATAACACCTGTTCATATAAGAGTTTTATGGGTAAATTCAACATCATTAACACTAGAAGCGCCGCGCCTCATTTACATACTTATACCTAGAAGCGCGGAGGGCCGGTCATCTGACCGATTTCACCACCTCCTACTAGCGCCGTGTTGTTTTCACCTACTTAAAGCGCGCCTCGGGCGGTTAAAAGACCGCTGAGTCTTTACACAGGGGAGCTGGTACTGACACATAATTAACGCTAGATGGCGTTTTGCACAAAAGGAAGAATGAGCCGCCCAAACAAAATATTCGTAATGGTGACATTTGCACGTAACGTCAATATGTTAACAAATTAATGTGACTAAACCTTTTAGAATCAGTGCCTTGTGACCTTGTTCTCAGTAGCTTTCCCATTGTCAGTTTTGTTTAGTTTCATATTGCATTTCCTGGTTTGTGCGAAAACGTAAATGCAAAATATAGTTTCAGTTTTGTTTCTTGGTTAGTGTAATAGTTTGCTTGGTTAGTGTAATAGTTTGCTTATTTGTCTGTGTGTTATTCTGTTGGCATATATGTCACTATATTATCATGTACGTTCGCCACACCACTAACCCACTGGCCCGCACCCCCACTGTGAAGCGTTCACGTCTTTTGTCTTGCTAATGCTACAGACTGCGCTGCAGCCTTCCACCCCCACATCCATAAAAAGCTTGTTCGATACTCAGAGTAGCAAAGTGAAGCCCGTAGACCGAGCTAAAGCAAGTTTGTTTGTATACTCAATGTTACGCCATTTCAAGTTTTAATGTCTAAAAGTTGTGTATGTTAGTGAATTGTAGGCTATGGTGAACATAACAAATCTACAAATAAATGTCTATAATGTTTTGTGTTAGACAAAGAACAAAAAGCATAAATAGGCAAAATAATTACAAAAATATCATTATAAAAGGTAGGCTATGTACCTTTGCGTAACAAAACGCAAAATTATTAAAATGATACGGATGGCTTCACGAATATAGTTGCCTCTGTCCTCTCTAATGTTCACTTTTTTATCTTGCCGTATTGTGTTGCCGTTTCAAATGAGGTGTTTGATCGGTGAATAGCCGATGTGTGATCCCACGTCCTAACGACCGTGTTATCACCGAGCGTTATCACCATTCGGTGATTTACATGTATCGTATATTGCATAAGTTTCGTTCCCCACCTCAAATTAAGTTCCATTTATGTAGTGAATTGTGAACTTGAGAATAAACCTCCGCCGCTGTGGTTAATGTTCATGCACTGTTTGAACAATATTTATTAATTACAGCCAGGTTTTGGAGGTTGTAGAACACAGCTACAGGCCAACAACGGGTGCATCCCGTCTCTCTTTAGCGTATATTGCATAAGTTTCGTTCACCACCTCAAATTAAGTTCCATTTATGTAGTGAATTGTGAACTTGAGAATAAACCTCCACCGCTGTGGTTAATGTTCATGCACTGTTTGAACAATATTTATTAATTACAGCCAGGTTTTGGAGGTTGTAGAACACAGCTACAGGCCAACAACGGGTGCATCCCGTCTCTCTTTAGCGTATATTGCATAAGTTTCGTTCACCACCTCAAATTAAGTTCCATTTATGTAGTGAATTGTGAACTTGAGAATAAACCTCCACCGCTGTGGTTAATGTTCATGCACTGTTTGAACAATATTTATTAATTACAGCCAGGTTTTGGAGGTTGTAGAACACAGCTACAGGCCAACAACGGGTGCATCCCGTCTCTCTTTAGCGTATATTGCATAAGTTTCGTTCCCCACCTCAAATTAAGTTCCATTTATGTAGTGAATTGTGAACTTGAGAATAAACCTCCGCCGCTGTGGTTAATGTTCATGCACTGTTTGAACAATATTTATTAATTACAGCCAGGTTTTGGATGTTGTAGAACACAGCTACAGGCCAACAACGGGTGCATCCCGTCTCTCTTTAGCGTATATTGCATAAGTTTCGTTCACCACCTCAAATTAAGTTCCATTTATGTAGTGAATTGTGAACTTGGGAATAAACCTCCACCGCTGTGGTTAATGTTCATGCACTGTTTGAACAATATTTATTAATTACAGCCAGGTTTTGGAGGTTGTAGAACACAGCTACAGGCCAACAACGGGTGCATCCCGTCTCTCTTTAGCGTATATTGCATAAGTTTCGTTCCCCACCTCAAATTAAGTTACATTTATGTAGTGAATTGTGAACTTGAGAATAAACCTCCACTGCTGTGGTTAATGTTCATGCACTGTTTGAACAATATTTATTAATTACAGCCAGGTTTTGGAGGTTGTAGAACACAGCTACAGGCCAACAACGGGTGCATCCCGTCTCTCTTTAGCGTATATTGCATAAGTTTCGTTCCCCACCTCAAATTAAGTTACATTTATGTAGTGAATTGTGAACTTGAGAATAAACCTCCACCGCTGTGGTTAATGTTCATGCACTGTTTGAACAATATTTATTAATTACAGCCAGGTTTTGGAGGTTGTAGAACACAGCTACAGGCCAACAACGGGTGCATCCCGTCTCTCTTTAGCGTATATTGCATAAGTTTCGTTCCCCACCTCAAATTAAGTTACATTTATGTAGTGAATTGTGAACTTGAGAATAAACCTCCACCGCTGTGGTTAATGTTCATGCACTGTTTGAACAATATTTATTAATTACAGCCAGGTTTTGGAGGTTGTAGAACACAGCTACAGGCCAACAACGGGTGCATCCCGTCTCTCTTTAGCGTATATTGCATAAGTTTCGTTCACCACCTCAAATTAAGTTCCCTTTGTTTTGATTTGTGTGTCAGCTTCACACAACTCAACATTCAAAACACAGCTTAGGTGCAGTCTTTGCACATTTGCCACAGACCAGTCGCTTACATGTCTGGCAGATGTCATACGTTTTGTTCCCTGAACATCTGCCGACTTGGCATTGTTTTCTTTTTGAGGGCGGGCAAGGAGCTTCAGGTAAAATTCGCTTTTGTGCCACTGCCCTAGCCGCTTTCGCCATTTTCTGCTGTGCACACAGCTCCTTTACCAACTCGAGAATAAACCTTCGTCTGCTCAGGTTAACGTTCATGCACTGTTTGAACAATATATGTGCATTTATTGCAGCCAGGTCTAGGAGGTTGTAGAAAACCGCGACAGGCCAACGACGGGTGCCTCCCTTCACCGAATACAGTCGTGCCATTTGATCCATAACATCAACGCCACATTTAGTCGTGTTGTAATATGAAACAGTTTCAGGCAGTTTCTTTGCGCCATTATCAATTGAAACTGTCTGATGCATTGAGCTCAGGATGCATACATTTTTTTTAGGTTTTGCCTGGTAAATCGTTAGAGTTATTTTTCCAGCCCGCAACACCTTGGTGGAAAATCTTTCAGACTGTGCCTGTGTACATGGGGGCATCTCACGTCTCATTTTATTCATCGTACCAACAATAGTGGTTTTGTTCGCCAAAAGGGTGTTTGCAAGTGCCAATGAAGTGAAGAAATTGTCAGTCGTTACATTTCTTCCTTTACCCATGAAAGGCTCCATCAAACGCAACACAATATTTTCAGACAACCGTTGACCAGCCGGCCTGCTTTCATCTTTCCCTAGATAGGGAATGGCGTTCAACATTTATTTTGTTTCAACATCAGCGGCCACCCAGAACTTAATCCCAAATTTATCGGGTTTATTGGCCATGTACTGAGTGAAACGACAGCGAGCTTTAGTTGGGAACAGTTGCTCATCAACAGTTATGTTCTCACCGGGCGTGTAAGAAGCAATGCTGTTTTTCACAAATTTATCAAATATCTCCGAGATCATAGCAAATTTATCAGTCGCAAGGCGGGCAGCCCTTGTGCTCTTGTCATCAAAGCGCAGATAGCGCATGATATCTCTGAATGTCTGTCTAGACATTGTCTCTTTGAAAATGGGATTTCCTAAGTCAGCAGACCAGTATTCATCAAGTTTCATGCTTTTACCGGCTGTTATACCTCTCAAATAAACGAGACCCACAAATGCTTTCAGTTCGTCAGCTGTTAGTTTGAACTGAGCATTATTTCGTTCAGCCTCTGCCTCTGTGTATTTCAGAATTGCGCCCCACATTTCTGTGTCAATCAAACACAGTAAGCTGGTCAGTGGACTTTTAATTTTGTCCTTGGCATAACACGTAGGCCCTGGGGTTTCTCTCACAATATTGCACTCTTGTGCTCTACCCCGAGGTTTGCCAGCAGTTTCAAACCACACCGTACCGTCTTTGGCCTGAAATGAGTCACCACCACACTCAGTTTCAGAGTCCGATTCTGAATCAGATTCAAGATTCAGATCCATTTCACTTTCGCCCTCTCCATCCGACACCTCACATTGTTCGCCCTCCGATTCCATCTCATCAATATTGCACAGCATGTCCAGCACTTGCTTTGGGGTGTACATGATTCTCTGTGCCATTTTTATAATGCACTATGCAACCTTTCAAACGCCCAAACCGAGGAGTCACGCAAACTGTGTTGCTGTTCGATCACCCAAACCGAGCTTTCAAGCAAACTGTGTTGCTGTTCGATCGCCCAAACCGAGCTTTCAAGCAAACTGTGTTGCTGTTCAAACGCCCAAACCGAGGAGTCACGCAAACTATGTTGCTGTTCAAACGCCAAAACCGAGCTTTCAAGCAAACTGTGTTGCTGTTCGATCGCCCAAGCAGAGTTTTCACTCAAACTGTGTAGCCGCGTCCCGACGAATTTATAGCTCACGTTGCCTCATGAATGCTATTGTGAATAAAGTGTTCATAACAGCACCGCCCATGCCATCATCTCAGTTTCGCTCGCAAAGGTATGCATTTACATACGTAACTTGCATTCTGCTTAATTCTTTTGTAATGCCAGTGTGTCAAAAGCAGCCATACATAATGTATGTATCTAACAGCTAGCCCTGGCGAAGAGGGATTATACCCGAGAGATCATTTCTTTGAGATATTGACTTGATAAGTAGGCTAATTACCATTCGCAGAATTCCTGCAAACTACTAAAGCATTTATTAGGCAAAGCAAGACGCTCTCACGGTTTGAAAACCATTGATGTAAACTTATATATAGTATATATTAAATAATATTAATAAATAAAGTATATATTTTAAGACTTTGGAAAGTGAAACACTTTCACTTTCGTTCAACGGACGAATTCCGTTTTGTCTTTACACAATAATCAGTTTGAACTTTGAATAATTTAGTTTTGAAAACTATTGATCTTTATTTAGTTATACTAAATATTAAATGACATACGAATCTTTGCGACACCCGCTGGCAGAAAAGAGAATCACAGTCTTGAAGTGTAGGCGACGACGACAATATTACAGAGATACGAGCGAAATCGATTGAAACTAGCATGTGCAGGGTTTCTTTTAACAATGTAAAAATACTAGTTTATTAAAAGGACAATTCTGGGAAAAGTCATGAAAGGAGGGTTCTGAAATTGGATCCAGTGCAAAGATATTATTATTTTTTGTGCTACTGCGGTCAAGTGACCGGTGCTCGGCGCTTCTAGGTATAATTAGGTCGACCAGAGGCGGCGCTTCTAGTAGACGTCACAGCGGTCAAATGACCGGAGCTTTGGCGCTTCTAGTGTTAAAAGCTCCTACTTGTTTACCCTGTGTGCTACCATATTCCACCAACCACAATTATGTCTGTTATTCTTTTAAGAACCCATATGTCTATCAACTTTTACTCCAGTGCAAACCACAATATAGCAAAATGCATATGTTTAATCATTTATTAAGCTGATTAGTCTTTGCAACACATTATTCTTATCATTCTTCCGTCATGCAGCTAGGCTACTTCCGTTATGCTTTCCATTCCACAATCTAGAGTCTTAAAGAATTCAAATTCCTGCTGTGTGACCTTCAGAGTCGCCTGCTTCACAACCCATGTGAGCTGTCTAGAACCACACAGGTGCTTCACTCTGATAACGTTATTTACAGGTGGCAAGGGCAGCATATTTCTCCAGCAACATCTTTAGAGTTTGGCTTCCAATACCACTGACCATTCTCATGCGCTAAAGAGTCACAAGCATATTTTTACAATCACAATGATTGGCACCTTTCATGACACTTTTAAAGCCACCTGTGTTGAAAATCGTGCCCATGTCTCTAAGCAGCCATGTCTCAACACAGAAGATACTTCTCCAAAGCTCATGGGCACACCACACCAGAGACATGAACTCTCTTCAGCAAGATCACAGCCTCCAACATCTTTCAAGCAATTCCATCACATAAACCAAGCTGTTTGGGCTAGGACAAACATTCACAAGTTCCTGATCCAAAGAGACCATAAAGTCTACATACAAAGCCATAAATAACCCATGAATAGTCCATATACTGTTCACTAATTATATTTCTTATTACATTATATCCAGTCATCTTACAACAGTCCTCAGGACACGTATACTTCAAAAACGATAATAATTATCATTGGTCATTCTATAAAAAGAAGAAAATGTGAAATGTATTCTCACTATACCTGTTTAGAACAGTTTTGTTGATGTCAAAACTCATTACAAAGGCACAGACTTTATCAAAATGACAAACTTTAGAGGTTAGAAAGTTAACACTATTTAATTTGTAAATGAACAAAAATGCACGAGTGTCGCTTTAATTTGAAAAACGAATTGTTTTGTCTTGATTTGTTGTCCCGTTGCCTTGGTAAAATGCCTATAGCCTAAGGGCACGGCCTCCTTTTGATTATTCTTTTAATAATCTACAAAATAAAACATTTCAGTAACATAAACAGACACAGGGCAAGGTAAACTAAATGGCACACATAATTACAGACATATTTAAAATAATTGTACATTATCGTAACGTAATACAGATGAATAGCGCAGCCACGGGGGCGCATGGGTAAGTGGGGAATGCCCCATTGGACCGAGGCAAATTACCCAAGAGGCCCCAGCGCGGCTCAGTTAAAAGATAGGTTTTACATGATGGTTAGGTTGTACAATTATTAAATACGTGTGTAATTGTTAGTATCATTTAGTTTAGCTTGCCTTGTGTCTGTTTATGTGACTGTACAGTCGTTGTCACTCCCGCCATGTTTGTGTCGCCATGTCATTAGACGTGTTCTTATATATCTTTTATGTGTAATTTAAATAAAAGGCGGAGTTTTCACATATCGACCGTGTGTGCAGCTGTTTTCCAGTGACTACAATCAAGTCCGTCTCCCTTTTAATTTGTAGATTTACAAAAACGCACGAGTGTCGCTTTAATTTGAAAAACTAATTGTTTTGACTTGATTTGTTGTCCCGTTGCCTTGGTAAAATGCCTATAGCCTAAGGGCACGGCCTCCTTTTGATTATTCTTTTAATAATCTACAAAATAAAACATTTCAGTAACATAAACAGACGCAGGGCAAGGTAAACTAAATGGCACACATAATTACAGACATATTTAAAATAATTGTACATTATCGTAACGTAATACAGATGAATAGCGCAGCCACGGGGGCGCATGGGTAAGTGGGGAATGCCCCATTGGACCGAGGCAAATTACCCATGAGGCCCCAGCGCGGCTCAGTTAAAAGATAGGTTTTACATGATGGTTAGGTTGTACAATTATTAAATACGTGTGTAATTGTTAGTATCATTTAGTTTAGCTTGCCTTGTGTCTGTTTATGTGACTGTACAGTCGTTGTCACTCCCGCCATGTGTGTGTCGCCATCTCATAACACCAGTTCATATAAGAGTTTTATGGGTAAATTAAACATCATTAAAAGCTCCTACTTGTTTACCCTGTGTGCTACCATATTCCACCAACCACAATTATGTCTGTTATTCTTTTAAGAACCCATATGTCTATCAACTTTTACTCTAGTGCAAACCACAATATAGCAAAATGCACATGTTTAATCATTTATTAAGCTGATTAGTCTTTGCAACACATTATTCTTATCATTCTTCCGTCATGCAGCTAGGCTACTTCCGTTATGCTTTCCATTCCACAATCTAGAGTCTTAAAGAATTCAAATTCCTGCTGTGTGACCTTCAGAGTCGCCTGCTTCACAACCCATGTGAGCTGTCTAGAACCACACAGGTGCTTCACTCTGGTAACGTTATTTACAGGTGGCAAGGGCAGCATATTTCTCCAGCAACATCTTTAGAGTTTGGCTTCCAATACCACTGACCATTCTCATGCGCTAAAGAGTCACAAGCATATTTTTACAATCACAATGATTGGCACCTTTCATGACACTTTTAAAGCCACCTGTGTTGAAAATCGTGCCCATGTCTCTAAGCAGCCATGTCTCAACACAGAAGATACTTCTCCAAAGCTCATGGGCACACCACACCAGAGACATGAACTCTCTTCAGCAAGATCACAGCCTCCAACATCTTTCAAGCAATTCCATCACATAAACCAAGCTGTTTGGGCTAGGACAAACATTCACAAGTTCCTGATCCAAAGAGACCATAAAGTCTACATACAAAGCCATACATAACCCATGAGTAGTCCATAAGTAGAATATCAGCAAAGGCTCCTGCATATAGAGCATGTGTGCTGCAATATTCCACACACCACAATGATGTATGTCATCCTTTTAAGAAAGCACTTGTCTACCAACTTTTACTCCAGTGCAAACCACAATATAGCAAAATGCACATGTTTAATCATTTATTAAGCTGATTAGTCTTTGCAATACATTATTCTTATCATTCTTCCGTCATGCAGCTAGGCTACTTCCGTTATGCTTTCCATTCCACAATCTAGAGTCTTAAAGAATTCAAATTCCTGCTGTGTGACCTTCAGAGTCGCCTGCTTCACAACCCATGTGAGCTGTCTAGAACCACACAGGTGCTTCACTCTGGTAACGTTATTTACAGGTGGCAAGGGCAGCATATTTCTCCAGCAACATCTTTAGAGTTTGGCTTCCAATACCACTGACCATTCTCATGCGCTAAAGTGTCACAAGCATATTTTTACAATCACAATGATTGGCACCTTTCATGACACTTTTAAAGCCACCTGTGTTGAAAATCGTGCCCATGTCTCTAAGCAGCCATGTCTCAACACAGAAGATACTTCTCCAAAGCTCATGGGCACACCACACCAGAGACATGAACTCTCTTCAGCAAGATCACAGCCTCCAACATCTTTCAAGCAATTCCATCACATAAACCAAGCTGTTTGGGCTAGGACAAACATTCACAAGTTCCTGATCCAAAGAGACCATAAAGTCTACATACAAAGCCATAAATAACCCATGAGTAGTCCATAAGTAGAATATCAGCAAAGGCTCCTGCATATAGAGCATGTGTGCTGCAATATTCCACACACCACAATGATGTATGCCATCCTTTTAAGAAAGCACTTGTCTACCAACTTTTACTCCAGTGCAAACCACAATATAGCAAAATGCACATGTTTAATCATTTATTAAGCTGATTAGTCTTTGCAATACATTATTCTTATCATTCTTCCGTCATGCAGCTAGGCTACTTCCGTTATGCTTTCCATTCCACAATCTAGAGTCTTAAAGAATTCAAATTCCTGCTGTGTGACCTTCAGAGTCGCCTGCTTCACAACCCATGTGAGCTGTCTAGAACCACACAGGTGCTTCACTCTGGTAACGTTATTTACAGGTGGCAAGGGCAGCATATTTCTCCAGCAACATCTTTAGAGTTTGGCTTCCAATACCACTGACCATTCTCATGCGCTAAAGAGTCACAAGCATATTTTTACAATCACAATGATTGGCACCTTTCATGACACTTTTAAAGCCACCTGTGTTGAAAATCGTGCCCATGTCTCTAAGCAGCCATGTCTCAACACAGAAGATACTTCTCCAAAGCTCATGGGCACACCACACCAGAGACATGAACTCTCTTCAGCAAGATCACAGCCTCCAACATCTTTCAAGCAATTCCATCACATAAACCAAGCTGTTTGGGCTAGGACAAACATTCACAAGTTCCTGATCCAAAGAGACCATAAAGTCTACATACAAAGCCATACATAACCCATGAGTAGTCCATAAGTAGAATATCAGCAAAGGCTCCTGCATATAGAGCATGTGTGCTGCAATATTCCACACACCACAATGATGTATGTCATCCTTTTAAGAAAGCACTTGTCTACCAACTTTTACTCCAGTGCAAACCACAATATAGCAAAATGCACATGTTTAATCATTTATTAAGCTGATTAGTCTTTGCAATACATTATTCTTATCATTCTTCCGTCATGCAGCTAGGCTACTTCCGTTATGCTTTCCATTCCACAATCTAGAGTCTTAAAGAATTCAAATTCCTGCTGTGTGACCTTCAGAGTCGCCTGCTTCACAACCCATGTGAGCTGTCTAGAACCACACAGGTGCTTCACTCTGATAACATTATTTACAGGTGGCAAGGGCAGCATATTTCTCCAGCAACATCTTTAGAGTTTGGCTTCCAATACCACTGACCATTCTCATGCGCTAAAGAGTCACAAGCATATTTTTACAATCACAATGATTGGCACCTTTCATGACACTTTTAAAGCCACCTGTGTTGAAAATCGTGCCCATGTCTCTAAGCAGCCATGTCTCAACACAGAAGATACTTCTCCAAAGCTCATGGGCACACCACACCAGAGACATGAACTCTCTTCAGCAAGATCACAGCCTCCAACATCTTTCAAGCAATTCCATCACATAAACCAAGCTGTTTGGGCTAGGACAAACATTCACAAGTTCCTGATCCAAAGAGACCATAAAGTCTACATACAAAGACATACATAACCCATGAGTAGTCCATAAGTAGAATATCAGCAAAGGCTCCTGCATATAGAGCATGTGTGCTGCAATATTCCACACACCACAATGATGTATGCCATCCTTTTAAGAAAGCACTTGTCTACCAACTTTTACTCCAGTGCAAACCACAATATAGCAAAATGCACATGTTTAATCATTTATTAAGCTGATTAGTCTTTGCAATACATTATTCTTATCATTCTTCCGTCATGCAGCTAGGCTACTTCCGTTATGCTTTCCATTCCACAATCTAGAGTCTTAAAGAATTCAAATTCCTGCTGTGTGACCTTCAGAGTCGCCTGCTTCACAACCCATGTGAGCTGTCTAGAACCACACAGGTGCTTCACTCTGGTAACGTTATTTACAGGTGGCAAGGGCAGCATATTTCTCCAGCAACATCTTTAGAGTTTGGCTTCCAATACCACTGACCATTCTCATGCGCTAAAGAGTCACAAGCATATTTTTACAATCACAATGATTGGCACATTTCATGACACTTTTAAAGCCACCTGTGTTGAAAATCGTGCCCATGTCTCTAAGCAGCCATGTCTCAACACAGAAGATACTTCTCCAAAGCTCATGGGCACACCACACCAGAGACATGAACTCTCTTCAGCAAGATCACAGCCTCCAACATCTTTCAAGCAATTCCATCACATAAACCAAGCTGTTTGGGCTAGGACAAACATTCACAAGTTCCTGATCCAAAGAGACCATAAAGTCTACATACAAAGCCATACATAACCCATGAGTAGTCCATAAGTAGAATATCAGCAAAGGCTCCTGCATATAGAGCATGTGTGCTGCAATATTCCACACACCACAATGATGTATGTCATCCTTTTAAGAAAGCACTTGTCTACCAACTTTTACTCCAGTGCAAACCACAATATAGCAAAATGCACATGTTTAATCATTTATTAAGCTGATTAGTCTTTGCAATACATTATTCTTATCATTCTTCCGTCATGCAGCTAGGCTACTTCCGTTATGCTTTCCATTCCACAATCTAGAGTCTTAAAGAATTCAAATTCCTGCTGTGTGACCTTCAGAGTCGCCTGCTTCACAACCCATGTGAGCTGTCTAGAACCACACAGGTGCTTCACTCTGATAACATTATTTACAGGTGGCAAGGGCAGCATATTTCTCCAGCAACATCTTTAGAGTTTGGCTTCCAATACCACTGACCATTCTCATGCGCTAAAGAGTCACAAGCATATTTTTACAATCACAATGATTGGCACCTTTCATGACACTTTTAAAGCCACCTGTGTTGAAAATCGTGCCCATGTCTCTAAGCAGCCATGTCTCAACACAGAAGATACTTCTCCAAAGCTCATGGGCACACCACACCAGAGACATGAACTCTCTTCAGCAAGATCACAGCCTCCAACATCTTTCAAGCAATTCCATCACATAAACCAAGCTGTTTGGGCTAGGACAAACATTCACAAGTTCCTGATCCAAAGAGACCATAAAGTCTACATACAAAGCCATACATAACCCATGAGTAGTCCATAAGTAGAATATCAGCAAAAGCTCCTGCATATAGAGCATGTGTGCTGCAATATTCCACACACCACAATGATGTATGCCATCCTTTTAAGAAAGCACTTGTCTACCAACTTTTACTCCAGTGCAAACCACAATATAGCAAAATGCACATGTTTAATCATTTATTAAGCTGATTAGTCTTTGCAATACATTATTCTTATCATTCTTCCGTCATGCAGCTAGGCTACTTCCGTTATGCTTTCCATTCCACAATCTAGAGTCTTAAAGAATTCAAATTCCTGCTGTGTGACCTTCAGAGTCGCCTGCTTCACAACCCATGTGAGCTGTCTAGAACCACACAGGTGCTTCACTCTGGTAACGTTATTTACAGGTGGCAAGGGCAGCATATTTCTCCAGCAACATCTTTAGAGTTTGGCTTCCAATACCACTGACCATTCTCATGCGCTAAAGAGTCACAAGCATATTTTTACAATCACAATGATTGGCACCTTTCATGACACTTTTAAAGCCACCTGTGTTGAAAATCGTGCCCATGTCTCTAAGCAGCCATGTCTCAACACAGAAGATACTTCTCCAAAGCTCATGGGCACACCACACCAGAGACATGAACTCTCTTCAGCAAGATCACAGCCTCCAACATCTTTCAAGCAATTCCATCACATAAACCAAGCTGTTTGGGCTAGGACAAACATTCACAAGTTCCTGATCCAAAGAGACCATAAAGTCTACATACAAAGCCATACATAACCCATGAGTAGTCCATAAGTAGAATATCAGCAAAGGCTCCTGCATATAGAGCATGTGTGCTGCAATATTCCACACACCACAATGATGTATGTCATCCTTTTAAGAAAGCACTTGTCTACCAACTTTTACTCCAGTGCAAACCACAATATAGCAAAATGCACATGTTTAATCATTTATTAAGCTGATTAGTCTTTGCAACACATTATTCTTATCATTCTTCCGTCATGCAGCTAGGCTACTTCCGTTATGCTTTCCATTCCACAATCTAGAGTCTTAAAGAATTCAAATTCCTGCTGTGTGACCTTCAGAGTCGCCTGCTTCACAACCCATGTGAGCTGTCTAGAACCACACAGGTGCTTCACTCTGATAACATTATGTACAGGTGACAAGGGCAGCATATTTCTCCAGCAACATCTTTAGAGTTTGGCTTCCAATACCACTGACCATTCTCATGCGCTAAAGAGTCACAAGCATATTTTTACAATCACAATGATTGGCACCTTTCATGACACTTTTAAAGCCACCTGTGTTGAAAATCGTGCCCATGTCTCTAAGCAGCCATGTCTCAACACAGAAGATACTTCTCCAAAGCTCATGGGCACACCACACCAGAGACATGAACTCTCTTCAGCAAGATCACAGCCTCCAACATCTTTCAAGCAATTCCATCACATAAACCAAGCTGTTTGGGCTAGGACAAACATTCACAAGTTCCTGATCCAAAGAGACCATAAAGTCTACATACAAAGCCATAAATAACCCATGAGTAGTCCATAAGTAGAATATCAGCAAAGGCTCCTGCATATAGAGCATGTGTGCTGCAATATTCCACACACCACAATGATGTATGCCATCCTTTTAAGAAAGCACTTGTCTACCAACTTTTACTCCAGTGCAAACCACAATATAGCAAAATGCACATGTTTAATCATTTATTAAGCTGATTAGTCTTTGCAATACATTATTCTTATCATTCTTCCGTCATGCAGCTAGGCTACTTCCGTTATGCTTTCCATTCCACAATCTAGAGTCTTAAAGAATTCAAATTCCTGCTGTGTGACCTTCAGAGTCGCCTGCTTCACAACCCATGTGAGCTGTCTAGAACCACACAGGTGCTTCACTCTGGTAACGTTATTTACAGGTGGCAAGGGCAGCATATTTCTCCAGCAACATCTTTAGAGTCTGGCTTCCAATACCACTGACCATTCTCATGCGCTAAAGAGTCACAAGCATATTTTTACAATCACAATGATTGGCACCTTTCATGACACTTTTAAAGCCACCTGTGTTGAAAATCGTGCCCATGTCTCTAAGCAGCCATGTCTCAACACAGAAGATACTTCTCCAAAGCTCATGGGCACACCACACCAGAGACATGAACTCTCTTCAGCAAGATCACAGCCTCCAACATCTTTCAAGCAATTTCATCACATAAACCAAGCTGTTTGGGCTAGGACAAACATTCACAAGTTCCTGATCCAAAGAGACCATAAAGTCTACATACAAAGCCATACATAACCCATGAGTAGTCCATAAGTAGAATATCAGCAAAGGCTCCTGCATATAGAGCATGTGTGCTGCAATATTCCACACACCACAATGATGTATGCCATCCTTTTAAGAAAGCACTTGTCTACCAACTTTTACTCCAGTGCAAACCACAATATAGCAAAATGCACATGTTTAATCATTTATTAAGCTGATTAGTCTTTGCAATACATTATTCTTATCATTCTTCCGTCATGCAGCTAGGCTACTTCCGTTATGCTTTCCATTCCACAATCTAGAGTCTTAAAGAATTCAAATTCCTGCTGTGTGACCTTCAGAGTCGCCTGCTTCACAACCCATGTGAGCTGTCTAGAACCACACAGGTGCTTCACTCTGGTAACGTTATTTACAGGTGGCAAGGGCAGCATATTTCTCCAGCAACATCTTTAGAGTTTGGCTTCCAATACCACTGACCATTCTCATGCGCTAAAGTGTCACAAGCATATTTTTACAATCACAATGATTGGCACCTTTCATGACACTTTTAAAGCCACCTGTGTTGAAAATCGTGCCCATGTCTCTAAGCAGCCATGTCTCAACACAGAAGATACTTCTCCAAAGCTCATGGGCACACCACACCAGAGACATGAACTCTCTTCAGCAAGATCACAGCCTCCAACATCTTTCAAGCAATTCCATCACATAAACCAAGCTGTTTGGGCTAGGACAAACATTCACAAGTTCCTGATCCAAAGAGACCATAAAGTCTACATACAAAGCCATAAATAACCCATGAGTAGTCCATAAGTAGAATATCAGCAAAGGCTCCTGCATATAGAGCATGTGTGCTGCAATATTCCACACACCACAATGATGTATGCCATCCTTTTAAGAAAGCACTTGTCTACCAACTTTTACTCCAGTGCAAACCACAATATAGCAAAATGCACATGTTTAATCATTTATTAAGCTGATTAGTCTTTGCAATACATTATTCTTATCATTCTTCCGTCATGCAGCTAGGCTACTTCCGTTATGCTTTCCATTCCACAATCTAGAGTCTTAAAGAATTCAAATTCCTGCTGTGTGACCTTCAGAGTCGCCTGCTTCACAACCCATGTGAGCTGTCTAGAACCACACAGGTGCTTCACTCTGGTAACGTTATTTACAGGTGGCAAGGGCAGCATATTTCTCCAGCAACATCTTTAGAGTTTGGCTTCCAATACCACTGACCATTCTCATGCGCTAAAGAGTCACAAGCATATTTTTACAATCACAATGATTGGCACCTTTCATGACACTTTTAAAGCCACCTGTGTTGAAAATCGTGCCCATGTCTCTAAGCAGCCATGTCTCAACACAGAAGATACTTCTCCAAAGCTCATGGGCACACCACACCAGAGACATGAACTCTCTTCAGCAAGATCACAGCCTCCAACATCTTTCAAGCAATTCCATCACATAAACCAAGCTGTTTGGGCTAGGACAAACATTCACAAGTTCCTGATCCAAAGAGACCATAAAGTCTACATACAAAGCCATACATAACCCATGAGTAGTCCATAAGTAGAATATCAGCAAAGGCTCCTGCATATAGAGCATGTGTGCTGCAATATTCCACACACCACAATGATGTATGTCATCCTTTTAAGAAAGCACTTGTCTACCAACTTTTACTCCAGTGCAAACCACAATATAGCAAAATGCACATGTTTAATCATTTATTAAGCTGATTAGTCTTTGCAATACATTATTCTTATCATTCTTCCGTCATGCAGCTAGGCTACTTCCGTTATGCTTTCCATTCCACAATCTAGAGTCTTAAAGAATTCAAATTCCTGCTGTGTGACCTTCAGAGTCGCCTGCTTCACAACCCATGTGAGCTGTCTAGAACCACACAGGTGCTTCACTCTGGTAACGTTATTTACAGGTGGCAAGGGCAGCATATTTCTCCAGCAACATCTTTAGAGTTTGGCTTCCAATACCACTGACCATTCTCATGCGCTAAAGTGTCACAAGCATATTTTTACAATCACAATGATTGGCACCTTTCATGTCACTTTTAAAGCCACCTGTGTTGAAAATCGTGCCCATGTCTCTAAGCAGCCATGTCTCAACACAGAAGATACTTCTCCAAAGCTCATGGGCACACCACACCAGAGACATGAACTCTCTTCAGCAAGATCACAGCCTCCAACATCTTTCAAGCAATTCCATCACATAAACCAAGCTGTTTGGGCTAGGACAAACATTCACAAGTTCCTGATCCAAAGAGACCATAAAGTCTACATACAAAGCCATAAATAACCCATGAGTAGTCCATAAGTAGAATATCAGCAAAGGCTCCTGCATATAGAGCATGTGTGCTGCAATATTCCACACACCACAATGATGTATGCCATCCTTTTAAGAAAGCACTTGTCTACCAACTTTTACTCCAGTGCAAACCACAATATAGCAAAATGCACATGTTTAATCATTTATTAAGCTGATTAGTCTTTGCAATACATTATTCTTATCATTCTTCCGTCATGCAGCTAGGCTACTTCCGTTATGCTTTCCATTCCACAATCTAGAGTCTTAAAGAATTCAAATTCCTGCTGTGTGACCTTCAGAGTCGCCTGCTTCACAACCCATGTGAGCTGTCTAGAACCACACAGGTGCTTCACTCTGGTAACGTTATTTACAGGTGGCAAGGGCAGCATATTTCTCCAGCAACATCTTTAGAGTTTGGCTTCCAATACCACTGACCATTCTCATGCGCTAAAGAGTCACAAGCATATTTTTACAATCACAATGATTGGCACCTTTCATGACACTTTTAAAGCCACCTGTGTTGAAAATCGTGCCCATGTCTCTAAGCAGCCATGTCTCAACACAGAAGATACTTCTTCAAAGCTCATGGGCACACCACACCAGAGACATGAACTCTTTTCAGCAAGATCACAGCCTCCAACATCTTTCAAGCAATTCCATCACATAAACCAAGCTGTTTGGGCTAGGACAAACATTCACAAGTTCCTGATCCAAAGAGACCATAAAGTCTACATACAAAGCCATACATAACCCATGAGTAGTCCATAAGTAGAATATCAGCAAAGGCTCCTGCATATAGAGCATGTGTGCTGCAATATTCCACACACCACAATGATGTATGTCATCCTTTTAAGAAAGCACTTGTCTACCAACTTTTACTCCAGTGCAAACCACAATATAGCAAAATGCACATGTTTAATCATTTATTAAGCTGATTAGTCTTTGCAATACATTATTCTTATCATTCTTCCGTCATGCAGCTAGGCTACTTCCGTTATGCTTTCCATTCCACAATCTAGAGTCTTAAAGAATTCAAATTCCTGCTGTGTGACCTTCAGAGTCGCCTGCTTCACAACCCATGTGAGCTGTCTAGAACCACACAGGTGCTTCACTCTGATAACATTATTTACAGGTGGCAAGGGCAGCATATTTCTCCAGCAACATCTTTAGAGTTTGGCTTCCAATACCACTGACCATTCTCATGCGCTAAAGAGTCACAAGCATATTTTTACAATCACAATGATTGGCACCTTTCATGACACTTTTAAAGCCACCTGTGTTGAAAATCGTGCCCATGTCTCTAAGCAGCCATGTCTCAACACAGAAGATACTTCTCCAAAGCTCATGGGCACACCACACCAGAGACATGAACTCTCTTCAGCAAGATCACAGCCTCCAACATCTTTCAAGCAATTCCATCACATAAACCAAGCTGTTTGGGCTAGGACAAACATTCACAAGTTCCTGATCCAAAGAGACCATAAAGTCTACATACAAAGACATACATAACCCATGAGTAGTCCATAAGTAGAATATCAGCAAAGGCTCCTGCATATAGAGCATGTGTGCTGCAATATTCCACACACCACAATGATGTATGCCATCCTTTTAAGAAAGCACTTGTCTACCAACTTTTACTCCAGTGCAAACCACAATATAGCAAAATGCACATGTTTAATCATTTATTAAGCTGATTAGTCTTTGCAATACATTATTCTTATCATTCTTCCGTCATGCAGCTAGGCTACTTCCGTTATGCTTTCCATTCCACAATCTAGAGTCTTAAAGAATTCAAATTCCTGCTGTGTGACCTTCAGAGTCGCCTGCTTCACAACCCATGTGAGCTGTCTAGAACCACACAGGTGCTTCACTCTGGTAACGTTATTTACAGGTGGCAAGGGCAGCATATTTCTCCAGCAACATCTTTAGAGTTTGGCTTCCAATACCACTGACCATTCTCATGCGCTAAAGAGTCACAAGCATATTTTTACAATCACAATGATTGGCACATTTCATGACACTTTTAAAGCCACCTGTGTTGAAAATCGTGCCCATGTCTCTAAGCAGCCATGTCTCAACACAGAAGATACTTCTCCAAAGCTCATGGGCACACCACACCAGAGACATGAACTCTCTTCAGCAAGATCACAGCCTCCAACATCTTTCAAGCAATTCCATCACATAAACCAAGCTGTTTGGGCTAGGACAAACATTCACAAGTTCCTGATCCAAAGAGACCATAAAGTCTACATACAAAGCCATACATAACCCATGAGTAGTCCATAAGTAGAATATCAGCAAAGGCTCCTGCATATAGAGCATGTGTGCTGCAATATTCCACACACCACAATGATGTATGTCATCCTTTTAAGAAAGCACTTGTCTACCAACTTTTACTCCAGTGCAAACCACAATATAGCAAAATGCACATGTTTAATCATTTATTAAGCAGATTAGTCTTTGCAATACATTATTCTTATCATTCTTCCGTCATGCAGCTAGGCTACTTCCGTTATGCTTTCCATTCCACAATCTAGAGTCTTAAAGAATTCAAATTCCTGCTGTGTGACCTTCAGAGTCGCCTGCTTCACAACCCATGTGAGCTGTCTAGAACCACACAGGTACTTCACTCTGATAACATTATTTACAGGTGGCAAGGGCAGCATATTTCTCCAGCAACATCTTTAGAGTTTGGCTTCCAATACCACTGACCATTCTCATGCGCTAAAGAGTCACAAGCATATTTTTACAATCACAATGATTGGCACCTTTCATGACACTTTTAAAGCCACCTGTGTTGAAAATCGTGCCCATGTCTCTAAGCAGCCATGTCTCAACACAGAAGATACTTCTCCAAAGCTCATGGGCACACCACACCAGAGACATGAACTCTCTTCAGCAAGATCACAGCCTCCAACATCTTTCAAGCAATTCCATCACATAAACCAAGCTGTTTGGGCTAGGACAAACATTCACAAGTTCCTGATCCAAAGAGACCATAAAGTCTACATACAAAGCCATACATAACCCATGAGTAGTCCATAAGTAGAATATCAGCAAAAGCTCCTGCATATAGAGCATGTGTGCTGCAATATTCCACACACCACAATGATGTATGCCATCCTTTTAAGAAAGCACTTGTCTACCAACTTTTACTCCAGTGCAAACCACAATATAGCAAAATGCACATGTTTAATCATTTATTAAGCTGATTAGTCTTTGCAATACATTATTCTTATCATTCTTCCGTCATGCAGCTAGGCTACTTCCGTTATGCTTTCCATTCCACAATCTAGAGTCTTAAAGAATTCAAATTCCTGCTGTGTGACCTTCAGAGTCGCCTGCTTCACAACCCATGTGAGCTGTCTAGAACCACACAGGTGCTTCACTCTGGTAACGTTATTTACAGGTGGCAAGGGCAGCATATTTCTCCAGCAACATCTTTAGAGTTTGGCTTCCAATACCACTGACCATTCTCATGCGCTAAAGAGTCACAAGCATATTTTTACAATCACAATGATTGGCACCTTTCATGACACTTTTAAAGCCACCTGTGTTGAAAATCGTGCCCATGTCTCTAAGCAGCCATGTCTCAACACAGAAGATACTTCTCCAAAGCTCATGGGCACACCACACCAGAGACATGAACTCTCTTCAGCAAGATCACAGCCTCCAACATCTTTCAAGCAATTCCATCACATAAACCAAGCTGTTTGGGCTAGGACAAACATTCACAAGTTCCTGATCCAAAGAGACCATAAAGTCTACATACAAAGCCATACATAACCCATGAGTAGTCCATAAGTAGAATATCAGCAAAGGCTCCTGCATATAGAGCATGTGTGCTGCAATATTCCACACACCACAATGATGTATGTCATCCTTTTAAGAAAGCACTTGTCTACCAACTTTTACTCCAGTGCAAACCACAATATAGCAAAATGCACATGTTTAATCATTTATTAAGCTGATTAGTCTTTGCAACACATTATTCTTATCATTCTTCCGTCATGCAGCTAGGCTACTTCCGTTATGCTTTCCATTCCACAATCTAGAGTCTTAAAGAATTCAAATTCCTGCTGTGTGACCTTCAGAGTCGCCTGCTTCACAACCCATGTGAGCTGTCTAGAACCACACAGGTGCTTCACTCTGGTAACGTTATTTACAGGTGGCAAGGGCAGCATATTTCTCCAGCAACATCTTTAGAGTTTGGCTTCCAATACCACTGACCATTCTCATGCGCTAAAGAGTCACAAGCATATTTTTACAATCACAATGATTGGCACCTTTCATGACACTTTTAAAGCCACCTGTGTTGAAAATCGTGCCCATGTCTCTAAGCAGCCATGTCTCAACACAGAAGATACTTCTCCAAAGCTCATGGGCACACCACACCAGAGACATGAACTCTCTTCAGCAAGATCACAGCCTCCAACATCTTTCAAGCAATTCCATCACATAAACCAAGCTGTTTGGGCTAGGACAAACATTCACAAGTTCCTGATCCAAAGAGACCATAAAGTCTACATACAAAGCCATACATAACCCATGAGTAGTCCATAAGTAGAATATCAGCAAAGGCTCCTGCATATAGAGCATGTGTGCTGCAATATTCCACACACCACAATGACGTATGTCATCCTTTTAAGAAAGCACTTGTCTACCAACTTTTACTCCAGTGCAAACCACAATATAGCAAAATGCACATGTTTAATCATTTATTAAGCTGATTAGTCTTTGCAATACATTATTCTTATCATTCTTCCGTCATGCAGCTAGGCTACTTCCGTTATGCTTTCCATTCCACAATCTAGAGTCTTAAAGAATTCAAATTCCTGCTGTGTGACCTTCAGAGTCGCCTGCTTCGCAACCCATGTGAGCTGTCTAGAACCACACAGGTGCTTCACTCTGATAACATTATTTACAGGTGGCAAGGGCAGCATATTTCTCCAGCAACATCTTTAGAGTTTGGCTTCCAATACCACTGACCATTCTCATGCGCTAAAGAGTCACAAGCATATTTTTACAATCACAATGATTGGCACCTTTCATGACACTTTTAAAGCCACCTGTGTTGAAAATCGTGCCCATGTCTCTAAGCAGCCATGTCTCAACACAGAAGATACTTCTCCAAAGCTCATGGGCACACCACACCAGAGACATGAACTCTCTTCAGCAAGATCACAGCCTCCAACATCTTTCAAGCAATTCCATCACATAAACCAAGCTGTTTGGGCTAGGACAAACATTCACAAGTTCCTGATCCAAAGAGACCATAAAGTCTACATACAAAGCCATACATAACCCATGAGTAGTCCATAAGTAGAATATCAGCAAAGGCTCCTGCATATAGAGCATGTGTGCTGCAATATTCCACACACCACAATGATGTATGTCATCCTTTTAAGAAAGCACTTGTCTACCAACTTTTACTCCAGTGCAAACCACAATATAGCAAAATGCACATGTTTAATCATTTATTAAGCTGATTAGTCTTTGCAATACATTATTCTTATCATTCTTCCGTCATGCAGCTAGGCTACTTCCGTTATGCTTTCCATTCCACAATCTAGAGTCTTAAAGAATTCAAATTCCTGCTGTGTGACCTTCAGAGTCGCCTGCTTCACAACCCATGTGAGCTGTCTAGAACCACACAGGTGCTTCACTCTGGTAACGTTATTTACAGGTGGCAAGGGCAGCATATTTCTCCAGCAACATCTTTAGAGTTTGGCTTCCAATACCACTGACCATTCTCATGCGCTAAAGAGTCACAAGCATATTTTTACAATCACAATGATTGGCACCTTTCATGACACTTTTAAAGCCACCTGTGTTGAAAATCGTGCCCATGTCTCTAAGCAGCCATGTCTCAACACAGAAGATACTTCTCCAAAGCTCATGGGCACACCACACCAGAGACATGAACTCTCTTCAGCAAGATCACAGCCTCCAACATCTTTCAAGCAATTCCATCACATAAACCAAGCTGTTTGGGCTAGGACAAACATTCACAAGTTCCTGATCCAAAGAGACCATAAAGTCTACATACAAAGCCATACATAACCCATGAGTAGTCCATAAGTAGAATATCAGCAAAGGCTCCTGCATATAGAGCATGTGTGCTGCAATATTCCACACACCACAATGATGTATGTCATCCTTTTAAGAAAGCACTTGTCTACCAACTTTTACTCCAGTGCAAACCACAATATAGCAAAATGCACATGTTTAATCATTTATTAAGCTGATTAGTCTTTGCAATACATTATTCTTATCATTCTTCCGTCATGCAGCTAGGCTACTTCCGTTATGCTTTCCATTCCACAATCTAGAGTCTTAAAGAATTCAAATTCCTGCTGTGTGACCTTCAGAGTCGCCTGCTTCGCAACCCATGTGAGCTGTCTAGAACCACACAGGTGCTTCACTCTGATAACATTATTTACAGGTGGCAAGGGCAGCATATTTCTCCAGCAACATCTTTAGAGTTTGGCTTCCAATACCACTGACCATTCTCATGCGCTAAAGAGTCACAAGCATATTTTTACAATCACAATGATTGGCACCTTTCATGACACTTTTAAAGCCACCTGTGTTGAAAATCGTGCCCATGTCTCTAAGCAGCCATGTCTCAACACAGAAGATACTTCTCCAAAGCTCATGGGCACACCACACCAGAGACATGAACTCTCTTCAGCAAGATCACAGCCTCCAACATCTTTCAAGCAATTCCATCACATAAACCAAGCTGTTTGGGCTAGGACAAACATTCACAAGTTCCTGATCCAAAGAGACCATAAAGTCTACATACAAAGCCATACATAACCCATGAGTAGTCCATAAGTAGAATATCAGCAAAAGCTCCTGCATATAGAGCATGTGTGCTGCAATATTCCACACACCACAATGATGTATGCCATCCTTTTAAGAAAGCACTTGTCTACCAACTTTTACTCCAGTGCAAACCACAATATAGCAAAATGCACATGTTTAATCATTTATTAAGCTGATTAGTCTTTGCAATACATTATTCTTATCATTCTTCCGTCATGCAGCTAGGCTACTTCCGTTATGCTTTCCATTCCACAATCTAGAGTCTTAAAGAATTCAAATTCCTGCTGTGTGACCTTCAGAGTCGCCTGCTTCACAACCCATGTGAGCTGTCTAGAACCACACAGGTGCTTCACTCTGGTAACGTTATTTACAGGTGGCAAGGGCAGCATATTTCTCCAGCAACATCTTTAGAGTTTGGCTTCCAATACCACTGACCATTCTCATGCGCTAAAGAGTCACAAGCATATTTTTACAATCACAATGATTGGCACCTTTCATGACACTTTTAAAGCCACCTGTGTTGAAAATCGTGCCCATGTCTCTAAGCAGCCATGTCTCAACACAGAAGATACTTCTCCAAAGCTCATGGGCACACCACACCAGAGACATGAACTCTCTTCAGCAAGATCACAGCCTCCAACATCTTTCAAGCAATTCCATCACATAAACCAAGCTGTTTGGGCTAGGACAAACATTCACAAGTTCCTGATCCAAAGAGACCATAAAGTCTACATACAAAGCCATACATAACCCATGAGTAGTCCATAAGTAGAATATCAGCAAAGGCTCCTGCATATAGAGCATGTGTGCTGCAATATTCCACACACCACAATGATGTATGTCATCCTTTTAAGAAAGCACTTGTCTACCAACTTTTACTCCAGTGCAAACCACAATATAGCAAAATGCACATGTTTAATCATTTATTAAGCTGATTAGTCTTTGCAACACATTATTCTTATCATTCTTCCGTCATGCAGCTAGGCTACTTCCGTTATGCTTTCCATTCCACAATCTAGAGTCTTAAAGAATTCAAATTCCTGCTGTGTGACCTTCAGAGTCGCCTGCTTCACAACCCATGTGAGCTGTCTAGAACCACACAGGTGCTTCACTCTGGTAACGTTATTTACAGGTGGCAAGGGCAGCATATTTCTCCAGCAACATCTTTAGAGTTTGGCTTCCAATACCACTGACCATTCTCATGCGCTAAAGAGTCACAAGCATATTTTTACAATCACAATGATTGGCACCTTTCATGACACTTTTAAAGCCACCTGTGTTGAAAATCGTGCCCATGTCTCTAAGCAGCCATGTCTCAACACAGAAGATACTTCTCCAAAGCTCATGGGCACACCACACCAGAGACATGAACTCTCTTCAGCAAGATCACAGCCTCCAACATCTTTCAAGCAATTCCATCACATAAACCAAGCTGTTTGGGCTAGGACAAACATTCACAAGTTCCTGATCCAAAGAGACCATAAAGTCTACATACAAAGCCATAAATAACCCATGAATAGTCCATATACTGTTCACTAATTATATTTCTTATTACATTATATCCAGTCATCTTACAACAGTCCTCAGGACACGTATACTTCAAAAACGATAATAATTATCATTGGTCATTCTATAAAAAGAAGAAAATGTGAAATGTATTCTCACTATACCTGTTTAGAACAGTTTTGTAGATGTCAAAACTCATTACAAAGGCACAGACTTTATCAAAATGACAAACTTTAGAGGTTAGAAAGTTAACACTATTTAATTTGTAAATGAACAAAAATGCACGAGTGTCGCTTTAATTTGAAAAACGAATTGTTTTGTCTTGATTTGTTGTCCCGTTGCCTTGGTAAAATGCCTATAGCCTAAGGGCACGGCCTCCTTTTGATTATTCTTTTATTAATCTACAAAATAAAACTTTTCAGTCACATAAACAGACACAGGGCAAGGTAAACTAAATGGCACACATAATTACAGACATATTTAAAATAATTGTACATTATCGTAACGTAATACAGATGAATAGCGCAGCCACGGGGGCACATGGGTAAGTGGGGAATGCCCCATTGGACAGAGGCAAATTACCCAAGAGGCCCCAGCGCGGCTCAGTTAAAAGATAGGTTTTACATGATGGTTAGGTTGTACAATTATTAAATACGTGTGTAATTGTTAGTATCATTTAGTTTAGCTTGCCTTGTGTCTGTTTATGTGACTGTACAGTCGTTGTCACTCCCGCCATGTGTGTGTCGCCATCTCATAACACCTGTTCATATAAGAGTTTTATGGGTAAATTCAACATCATTAAAAGCTCCTACTTGTTTACCCTGTGTGCTACCATATTCCACCAACCACAATTATGTCTGTTATTCTTTTAAGAACCCATATGTCTATCAACTTTTACTCCAGTGCAAACCACAATATAGCAAAATGCACATGTTTAATCATTTATTAAGCTGATTAGTCTTTGCAACACATTATTCTTATCATTCTTCCGTCATGCAGCTAGGCTACTTCCGTTATGCTTTCCATTCCACAATCTAGAGTCTTAAAGAATTCAAATTCCTGCTGTGTGACCTTCAGAGTCGCCTGCTTCACAACCCATGTGAGCTGTCTAGAACCACACAGGTGCTTCACTCTGGTAACGTTATTTACAGGTGGCAAGGGCAGCATATTTCTCCAGCAACATCTTTAGAGTTTGGCTTCCAATACCACTGACCATTCTCATGCGCTAAAGAGTCACAAGCATATTTTTACAATCACAATGATTGGCACCTTTCATGACACTTTTAAAGCCACCTGTGTTGAAAATCGTGCCCATGTCTCTAAACAGCCATGTCTCAACACAGAAGATACTTCTCCAAAGCTCATGGGCACACCACACCAGAGACATGAACTCTCTTCAGCAAGATCACAGCCTCCAACATCTTTCAAGCAATTCCATCACATAAACCAAGCTGTTTGGGCTAGGACAAACATTCACAAGTTCCTGATCCAAAGAGACCATAAAGTCTACATACAAAGCCATACATAACCCATGAGTAGTCCATAAGTAGAATATCAGCAAAGGCTCCTGCATATAGAGCATGTGTGCTGCAATATTCCACACACCACAATGATGTATGTCATCCTTTTAAGAAAGCACTTGTCTACCAACTTTTACTCCAGTGCAAACCACAATATAGCAAAATGCACATGTTTAATCATTTATTAAGCTGATTAGTCTTTGCAATACATTATTCTTATCATTCTTCCGTCATGCAGCTAGGCTACTTCCGTTATGCTTTCCATTCCACAATCTAGAGTCTTAAAGAATTCAAATTCCTGCTGTGTGACCTTCAGAGTCGCCTGCTTCACAACCCATGTGAGCTGTCTAGAACCACACAGGTGCTTCACTCTGGTAACGTTATTTACAGGTGGCAAGGGCAGCATATTTCTCCAGCAACATCTTTAGAGTTTGGCTTCCAATACCACTGACCATTCTCATGCGCTAAAGAGTCACAAGCATATTTTTACAATCACAATGATTGGCACCTTTCATGACACTTTTAAAGCCACCTGTGTTGAAAATCGTGCCCATGTCTCTAAGCAGCCATGTCTCAACACAGAAGATACTTCTCCAAAGCTCATGGGCACACCACACCAGAGACATGAACTCTCTTCAGCAAGATCACAGCCTCCAACATCTTTCAAGCAATTCCATCACATAAACCAAGCTGTTTGGGCTAGGACAAACATTCACAAGTTCCTGATCCAAAGAGACCATAAAGTCTACATACAAAGCCATACATAACCCATGAGTAGTCCATAAGTAGAATATCAGCAAAGGCTCCTGCATATAGAGCATGTGTGCTGCAATATTCCACACACCACAATGATGTATGTCATCCTTTTAAGAAAGCACTTGTCTACCAACTTTTACTCCAGTGCAAACCACAATATAGCAAAATGCACATGTTTAATCATTTATTAAGCTGATTAGTCTTTGCAATACATTATTCTTATCATTCTTCCGTCATGCAGCTAGGCTACTTCCGTTATGCTTTCCATTCCACAATCTAGAGTCTTAAAGAATTCAAATTCCTGCTGTGTGACCTTCAGAGTCGCCTGCTTCGCAACCCATGTGAGCTGTCTAGAACCACACAGGTGCTTCACTCTGATAACATTATTTACAGGTGGCAAGGGCAGCATATTTCTCCAGCAACATCTTTAGAGTTTGGCTTCCAATACCACTGACCATTCTCATGCGCTAAAGAGTCACAAGCATATTTTTACAATCACAATGATTGGCACCTTTCATGACACTTTTAAAGCCACCTGTGTTGAAAATCGTGCCCATGTCTCTAAGCAGCCATGTCTCAACACAGAAGATACTTCTCCAAAGCTCATGGGCACACCACACCAGAGACATGAACTCTCTTCAGCAAGATCACAGCCTCCAACATCTTTCAAGCAATTCCATCACATAAACCAAGCTGTTTGGGCTAGGACAAACATTCACAAGTTCCTGATCCAAAGAGACCATAAAGTCTACATACAAAGCCATAAATAACCCATGAATAGTCCATATACTGTTCACTAATTATATTTCTTATTACATTATATCCAGTCATCTTACAACAGTCCTCAGGACACGTATACTTCAAAAACGATAATAATTATCATTGGTCATTCTATAAAAAGAAGAAAATGTGAAATGTATTCTCACTATACCTGTTTAGAACAGTTTTGTAGATGTCAAAACTCATTACAAAGGCACAGACTTTATCAAAATGACAAACTTTAGAGGTTAGAAAGTTAACACTATTTAATTTGTAAATGAACAAAAATGCACGAGTGTCGCTTTAATTTGAAAAACGAATTGTTTTGTCTTGATTTGTTGTCCCGTTGCCTTGGTAAAATGCCTATAGCCTAAGGGCACGGCCTCCTTTTGATTATTCTTTTATTAATCTACAAAATAAAACTTTTCAGTCACATAAACAGACACAGGGCAAGGTAAACTAAATGGCACACATAATTACAGACATATTTAAAATAATTGTACATTATCGTAACGTAATACAGATGAATAGCGCAGCCACGGGGGCACATGGGTAAGTGGGGAATGCCCCATTGGACAGAGGCAAATTACCCAAGAGGCCCCAGCGCGGCTCAGTTAAAAGATAGGTTTTACATGATGGTTAGGTTGTACAATTATTAAATACGTGTGTAATTGTTAGTATCATTTAGTTCAGCTTGCCTTGTGTCTGTTTATGTGACTGTACAGTCGTTGTCACTCCCGCCATGTGTGTGTCGCCATCTCATAACACCTGTTCATATAAGAGTTTTATGGGTAAATTCAACATCATTAAAAGCTACTACTTGTTTACCCTGTGTGCTACCATATTCCACCAACCACAATTATGTCTGTTATTCTTTTAAGAACCCATATGTCTATCAACTTTTACTCCAGTGCAAACCACAATATAGCAAAATGCATATGTTTAATCATTTATTAAGCTGATTAGTCTTTGCAACACATTATTCTTATCATTCTTCCGTCATGCAGCTAGGCTACTTCCGTTATGCTTTCCATTCCACAATCTAGAGTCTTAAAGAATTCAAATTCCTGCTGTGTGACCTTCAGAGTCGCCTGCTTCACAACCCATGTGAGCTGTCTAGAACCACACAGGTGCTTCACTCTGGTAACGTTATTTACAGGTGGCAAGGGCAGCATATTTCTCCAGCAACATCTTTAGAGTTTGGCTTCCAATACCACTGACCATTCTCATGCGCTAAAGAGTCACAAGCATATTTTTACAATCACAATGATTGGCACCTTTCATGACACTTTTAAAGCCACCTGTGTTGAAAATCGTGCCCATGTCTCTAAGCAGCCATGTCTCAACACAGAAGATACTTCTCCAAAGCTCATGGGCACACCACACCAGAGACATGAACTCTCTTCAGCAAGATCACAGCCTCCAACATCTTTCAAGCAATTCCATCACATAAACCAAGCTGTTTGGGCTAGGACAAACATTCACAAGTTCCTGATCCAAAGAGACCATAAAGTCTACATACAAAGCCATAAATAACCCATGAATAGTCCATATACTGTTCACTAATTATATTTCTTATTACATTATATCCAGTCATCTTACAACAGTCCTCAGGACACGTATACTTCAAAAACGATAATAATTATCATTGGTCATTCTATAAAAAGAAGAAAATGTGAAATGTATTCTCACTATACCTGTTTAGAACAGTTTTGTAGATGTCAAAACTCATTACAAAGGCACAGACTTTATCAAAATGACAAACTTTAGAGGTTAGAAAGTTAACACTATTTAATTTGTAAATGAACAAAAATGCACGAGTGTCGCTTTAATTTGAAAAACGAATTGTTTTGTCTTGATTTGTTGTCCCGTTGCCTTGGTAAAATGCCTATAGCCTAAGGGCACGGCCTCCTTTTGATTATTCTTTTATTAATCTACAAAATAAAACTTTTCAGTCACATAAACAGACACAGGGCAAGGTAAACTAAATGGCACACATAATTACAGACATATTTAAAATAATTGTACATTATCGTAACGTAATACAGATGAATAGCGCAGCCACGGGGGCACATGGGTAAGTGGGGAATGCCCCATTGGACAGAGGCAAATTACCCAAGAGGCCCCAGCGCGGCTCAGTTAAAAGATAGGTTTTACATGATGGTTAGGTTGTACAATTATTAAATACGTGTGTAATTGTTAGTATCATTTAGTTTAGCTTGCCTTGTGTCTGTTTATGTGACTGTACAGTCGTTGTCACTCCCGCCATGTGTGTGTCGCCATCTCATAACACCTGTTCATATAAGAGTTTTATGGGTAAATTCAACATCATTAAAAGCTCCTACTTGTTTACCCTGTGTGCTACCATATTCCACCAACCACAATTATGTCTGTTATTCTTTTAAGAACCCATATGTCTATCAACTTTTACTCCAGTGCAAACCACAATATAGCAAAATGCATATGTTTAATCATTTATTAAGCTGATTAGTCTTTGCAACACATTATTCTTATCATTCTTCCGTCATGCAGCTAGGCTACTTCCGTTATGCTTTCCATTCCACAATCTAGAGTCTTAAAGAATTCAAATTCCTGCTGTGTGACCTTCAGAGTCGCCTGCTTCACAACCCATGTGAGCTGTCTAGAACCACACAGGTGCTTCACTCTGGTAACGTTATTTACAGGTGGCAAGGGCAGCATATTTCTCCAGCAACATCTTTAGAGTTTGGCTTCCAATACCACTGACCATTCTCATGCGCTAAAGAGTCACAAGCATATTTTTACAATCACAATGATTGGCACCTTTCATGACACTTTTAAAGCCACCTGTGTTGAAAATCGTGCCCATGTCTCTAAGCAGCCATGTCTCAACACAGAAGATACTTCTCCAAAGCTCATGGGCACACCACACCAGAGACATGAACTCTCTTCAGCAAGATCACAGCCTCCAACATCTTTCAAGCAATTCCATCACATAAACCAAGCTGTTTGGGCTAGGACAAACATTCACAAGTTCCTGATCCAAAGAGACCATAAAGTCTACATACAAAGCCATACATAACCCATGAGTAGTCCATAAGTAGAATATCAGCAAAGGCTCCTGCATATAGAGCATGTGTGCTGCAATATTCCACACACCACAATGATGTATGTCATCCTTTTAAGAAAGCACTTGTCTACCAACTTTTACTCCAGTGCAAACCACAATATAGCAAAATGCACATGTTTAATCATTTATTAAGCTGATTAGTCTTTGCAATACATTATTCTTATCATTCTTCCGTCATGCAGCTAGGCTACTTCCGTTATGCTTTCCATTCCACAATCTAGAGTCTTAAAGAATTCAAATTCCTGCTGTGTGACCTTCAGAGTCGCCTGCTTCACAACCCATGTGAGCTGTCTAGAACCACACAGGTGCTTCACTCTGGTAACGTTATTTACAGGTGGCAAGGGCAGCATATTTCTCCAGCAACATCTTTAGAGTTTGGCTTCCAATACCACTGACCATTCTCATGCGCTAAAGAGTCACAAGCATATTTTTACAATCACAATGATTGGCACCTTTCATGACACTTTTAAAGCCACCTGTGTTGAAAATCGTGCCCATGTCTCTAAGCAGCCATGTCTCAACACAGAAGATACTTCTCCAAAGCTCATGGGCACACCACACCAGAGACATGAACTCTCTTCAGCAAGATCACAGCCTCCAACATCTTTCAAGCAATTCCATCACATAAACCAAGCTGTTTGGGCTAGGACAAACATTCACAAGTTCCTGATCCAAAGAGACCATAAAGTCTACATACAAAGCCATACATAACCCATGAGTAGTCCATAAGTAGAATATCAGCAAAGGCTCCTGCATATAGAGCATGTGTGCTGCAATATTCCACACACCACAATGATGTATGTCATCCTTTTAAGAAAGCACTTGTCTACCAACTTTTACTCCAGTGCAAACCACAATATAGCAAAATGCACATGTTTAATCATTTATTAAGCTGATTAGTCTTTGCAATACATTATTCTTATCATTCTTCCGTCATGCAGCTAGGCTACTTCCGTTATGCTTTCCATTCCACAATCTAGAGTCTTAAAGAATTCAAATTCCTGCTGTGTGACCTTCAGAGTCGCCTGCTTCGCAACCCATGTGAGCTGTCTAGAACCACACAGGTGCTTCACTCTTATAACATTATTTACAGGTGGCAAGGGCAGCATATTTCTCCAGCAACATCTTTAGAGTTTGGCTTCCAATACCACTGACCATTCTCATGCGCTAAAGAGTCACAAGCATATTTTTACAATCACAATGATTGGCACCTTTCATGACACTTTTAAAGCCACCTGTGTTGAAAATCGTGCCCATGTCTCTAAGCAGCCATGTCTCAACACAGAAGATACTTCTCCAAAGCTCATGGGCACACCACACCAGAGACATGAACTCTCTTCAGCAAGATCACAGCCTCCAACATCTTTCAAGCAATTCCATCACATAAACCAAGCTGTTTGGGCTAGGACAAACATTCACAAGTTCCTGATCCAAAGAGACCATAAAGTCTACATACAAAGCCATACATAACCCATGAGTAGTCCATAAGTAGAATATCAGCAAAGGCTCCTGCATATAGAGCATGTGTGCTGCAATATTCCACACACCACAATGATGTATGTCATCCTTTTAAGAAAGCACTTGTCTACCAACTTTTACTCCAGTGCAAACCACAATATAGCAAAATGCACATGTTTAATCATTTATTAAGCTGATTAGTCTTTGCAATACATTATTCTTATCATTCTTCCGTCATGCAGCTAGGCTACTTCCGTTATGCTTTCCATTCCACAATCTAGAGTCTTAAAGAATTCAAATTCCTGCTGTGTGACCTTCAGAGTCGCCTGCTTCACAACCCATGTGAGCTGTCTAGAACCACACAGGTGCTTCACTCTGGTAACGTTATTTACAGGTGGCAAGGGCAGCATATTTCTCCAGCAACATCTTTAGAGTTTGGCTTCCAATACCACTGACCATTCTCATGCGCTAAAGAGTCACAAGCATATTTTTACAATCACAATGATTGGCACCTTTCATGACACTTTTAAAGCCACCTGTGTTGAAAATCGTGCCCATGTCTCTAAACAGCCATGTCTCAACACAGAAGATACTTCTCCAAAGCTCATGGGCACACCACACCAGAGACATGAACTCTCTTCAGCAAGATCACAGCCTCCAACATCTTTCAAGCAATTCCATCACATAAACCAAGCTGTTTGGGCTAGGACAAACATTCACAAGTTCCTGATCCAAAGAGACCATAAAGTCTACATACAAAGCCATACATAACCCATGAGTAGTCCATAAGTAGAATATCAGCAAAGGCTCCTGCATATAGAGCATGTGTGCTGCAATATTCCACACACCACAATGATGTATGTCATCCTTTTAAGAAAGCACTTGTCTACCAACTTTTACTCCAGTGCAAACCACAATATAGCAAAATGCACATGTTTAATCATTTATTAAGCTGATTAGTCTTTGCAATACATTATTCTTATCATTCTTCCGTCATGCAGCTAGGCTACTTCCGTTATGCTTTCCATTCCACAATCTAGAGTCTTAAAGAATTCAAATTCCTGCTGTGTGACCTTCAGAGTCGCCTGCTTCGCAACCCATGTGAGCTGTCTAGAACCACACAGGTGCTTCACTCTGATAACATTATTTACAGGTGGCAAGGGCAGCATATTTCTCCAGCAACATCTTTAGAGTTTGGCTTCCAATACCACTGACCATTCTCATGCGCTAAAGAGTCACAAGCATATTTTTACAATCACAATGATTGGCACCTTTCATGACACTTTTAAAGCCACCTGTGTTGAAAATCGTGCCCATGTCTCTAAGCAGCCATGTCTCAACACAGAAGATACTTCTCCAAAGCTCATGGGCACACCACACCAGAGACATGAACTCTCTTCAGCAAGATCACAGCCTCCAACATCTTTCAAGCAATTCCATCACATAAACCAAGCTGTTTGGGCTAGGACAAACATTCACAAGTTCCTGATCCAAAGAGACCATAAAGTCTACATACAAAGCCATAAATAACCCATGAATAGTCCATATACTGTTCACTAATTATATTTCTTATTACATTATATCCAGTCATCTTACAACAGTCCTCAGGACACGTATACTTCAAAAACGATAATAATTATCATTGGTCATTCTATAAAAAGAAGAAAATGTGAAATGTATTCTCACTATACCTGTTTAGAACAGTTTTGTAGATGTCAAAACTCATTACAAAGGCACAGACTTTATCAAAATGACAAACTTTAGAGGTTAGAAAGTTAACACTATTTAATTTGTAAATGAACAAAAATGCACGAGTGTCGCTTTAATTTGAAAAACGAATTGTTTTGTCTTGATTTGTTGTCCCGTTGCCTTGGTAAAATGCCTATAGCCTAAGGGCACGGCCTCCTTTTGATTATTCTTTTATTAATCTACAAAATAAAACTTTTCAGTCACATAAACAGACACAGGGCAAGGTAAACTAAATGGCACACATAATTACAGACATATTTAAAATAATTGTACATTATCGTAACGTAATACAGATGAATAGCGCAGCCACGGGGGCGCATGGGTAAGTGGGGAATGCCCCATTGGACCGAGGCAAATTACCCAAGAGGCCCCAGCGCGGCTCAGTTAAAAGATAGGTTTTACATGATGGTTAGGTTGTACAATTATTAAATACGTGTGTAATTGTTAGTATCATTTAGTTTAGCTTGCCTTGTGTCTGTTTATGTGACTGTACAGTCGTTGTCACTCCCGCCATGTGTGTGTCGCCATCTCATAACACCTGTTCATATAAGAGTTTTATGGGTAAATTCAACATCATTAAAAGCTACTACTTGTTTACCCTGTGTGCTACCATATTCCACCAACCACAATTATGTCTGTTATTCTTTTAAGAACCCATATGTCTATCAACTTTTACTCCAGTGCAAACCACAATATAGCAAAATGCATATGTTTAATCATTTATTAAGCTGATTAGTCTTTGCAACACATTATTCTTATCATTCTTCCGTCATGCAGCTAGGCTACTTCCGTTATGCTTTCCATTCCACAATCTAGAGTCTTAAAGAATTCAAATTCCTGCTGTGTGACCTTCAGAGTCGCCTGCTTCACAACCCATGTGAGCTGTCTAGAACCACACAGGTGCTTCACTCTGATAACATTATTTACAGGTGGCAAGGGCAGCATATTTCTCCAGCAACATCTTTAGAGTTTGGCTTCCAATACCACTGACCATTCTCATGCGCTAAAGAGTCACAAGCATATTTTTACAATCACAATGATTGGCACCTTTCATGACACTTTTAAAGCCACCTGTGTTGAAAATCGTGCCCATGTCTCTAAGCAGCCATGTCTCAACACAGAAGATACTTCTCCAAAGCTCATGGGCACACCACACCAGAGACATGAACTCTCTTCAGCAAGATCACAGCCTCCAACATCTTTCAAGCAATTCCATCACATAAACCAAGCTGTTTGGGCTAGGACAAACATTCACAAGTTCCTGATCCAAAGAGACCATAAAGTCTACATACAAAGCCATACATAACCCATGAGTAGTCCATAAGTGTTATGTTAAGCGCAGACTGTGAGTGAGCATGAATGAGACCAGTATTCAGGTTAGCGGTTTAGTAACTCACGAGTGACTTTATTCCTTCAGAACAGGAAGTGTGTTACACACAACATAGTCCGTGCTACAACTCTCTGCAGTGCCTTACACTATTCCGCTTTACAGAACACCTCCCCCTTTTAGTAAAACTCCCCCCCCAATCTTCACAATAACTCAACTTAGAACTCTGCTGAACTTTAACAGCTTAAAGGCATTCTAACCTTTCAATTACTCTTATTTACAGATACCATTTTCTTTTCTTTTATTTTCTGTTACAAGTCCAGCCTGTCGGGAGGACGTGACACGCGTCCCACTCTTGTCACGTATGGCACATCAGTCCCACATGTATGTTCTCGGTTGTCAGCATGTGTTGTGACTGTGTTACCTGGATTAACAGGTGTGCTAAGTGTAACTGGTGGTGTTGGCTGTTGTGGCGGATCAATTATGCGAACATGTGTGCGGTTTCTTCTAACCTGACCTTCATCAGTATCAATAATGTAAGATCTAGGTGTTGTTGCCTGTTGCGCTACAGTCCCTGACTTCCTCTCTTTTGCCAGCCACACGTTTTGGCCAGCCTGAAGTGGTGGTAGATTTCGTGCCCTGTGTCTCCGGTTATAGTTGCGCTGCTGTTTCTCCTTCGCTCGAGTCTCAGCCTTTCGGAGTCCTCGGATGTTTGGCCAGCGTGGACGAAGATTTACAGGCAGCTGTGGTATGGTGGTGCGCAGCTGTCTCCCCATGAGGAGTTGTGCAGGGGAGTAACCACACTCCAGAGGTGTTGCTCGATAAGTCATCAACGCTTTCAGTTTCTCCTCTCCTCCTTTCCACAAGCCTTTCACAGTTGCTACTGCACGTTCAGCCTCTCCGTTCGCCTGCGGATATCTCGGGCTGCTGGTGCAGTGCGTGAACCCATACTCTTCAGCAAAGTTCCTGAAAAGTTCGCAACTGTATTGTGGCCCGTTGTCTGATATTACCGTCTCGGGTATGCCATGCCGGCTGAACACATCCTTCAACGCCGCTATAACTGTCCCGGCTGTGGCTACACTGAGGTGGGCTACTTCAATGTAGTGTGAAAAATAGTCCACTAGCAGGAGGTATGTCTTCTTCTCCCAGAAGAATAGATCTGTACCCACTCTTTGCCACGGTCTATCTTGGACCGGTGTGGGAATCAGCGGCTCTCTGTGTTCTGCCCGGTGTTGTGAGCAGATACTACAATTGTCCACCAGCTGACTTATGTGGACAGACAAACCTGGCCACCAGACCGACTGTCTGGCTCTCGCTCTGCACTTGACTATCCCCTGGTGGCCGCTATGAAGGTTCCGGAGAATGTCCTTTCTCATACTTTGAGGAATCACAATTCTCTGACCTCTCAATAGCAGCTCTCCCGCCATAGACAGGTTCTCTCTCTCTGGCCAGTATGGGCCCAGATCTGGATGGAGTGCATGTCTTTCTGGCCACGCTGTTTGACAGTACTGGATTAGCTTTGCACAGATGGGGTCTGTTTTCTGCTTCTCTTGGATCACCTTCAGTCTTGCTTCTGTAGCAGGAAGGCTCTGGACAACTGAATCCACGAACACTTTAACATCTGCCTCATTGTCTTTCTCCTCTTGTGTGAGAGTGTGCTTCACAGGAGCTCTCGACAGTGCATCTGCTGTTATCAAACACTTTCCCGGCACATGGACAATGTCGTAAGTGAATTTTAACAGTCTCAGCCGAAATCTCAGCACTCTGGGTGGGAGCTCGTCTAGCGCCTTAGAGCTTAGTAGCGGCACTAGCGGCTTATGATCAGTCTCTATCTTGAACTGCAGACCCAGCAGGTAAGGTGACAGACGCTCACATGCCCACGTCACTGCCAAAGCCTCCTTTTCAATTTGGGCGTAGTGTTTCTCAGCCTCGGTGAGACCCCTAGAGATGAACACGGTCGGTCTCCATGTTCCGTCTTCCTGCTGCTGACTCAAGACGCCTCCTAAGCCAAAGGAAGATGCATCTGCTGATACACACGTTTCTGCCGTTGGTGAGTACTGCGCCAGCACACGTGGTGAACTCAATTCTTTCTTCAACCTCTGGAATGCCTCTATCTGTGGCTTTTCCCAGCTCCACTCATTCTTCTCGCTGAGTAGCTCTTTAATTGGGCGTGTGTAGGATGCCAAGTTAGGTAAAAACTTCCCCAGGTAGTTGGCCATACCCATCACTCTCCTCACCCCTTCTACGTTTTTTGGTTCTGGCATCTCCATGATGGCTCTGATTTTGTCCGGATCTGGTGTCACCCCGTCTGCTGTGACTCTGTGGCCCACAAACATAATGCTGTTTTTGGCAAACTCGCATTTTTCGTTCAGAGTGAGTCCCTCTTCTCGTAGTCGCTGTAGGACTTTGTGCAATCTTGCATTGTGTTGTTGCATGTCCTCACCATACACGACAATGTCATCTGCGTGACATACGGCACCTTCACAACCCTCCAGCATCTGTGACATCCGACGCTGGAAGTGTTCGGGGGCTGAGGAAATCCCAAAAGGAAGGCGATTAAACGAATATCTTCCGAAGGGTGTAATAAACGTTGTGAGAAGTGAGCTCTCCTCAGACAATGGGATTTGCCAGAAACCGGATGTGGCATCCAGCTTCGTGAAAACTCTTGCCCCCGCCAACATGGCCAATGTGTGGTCGACTGCAGGAAGAATGTGTCTCTCTCGCCGCACCCACTTGTTCAGGTGTGTGAGGTCAACGCAGAGTCTTATCTTTCCTGGCTGTGCTTTTGGTGCAACAACTAGTCCTGCGCACCATGGTGTAGGTTTCGTCACCTTCGAAATCACCCCCATGCCCTCCATGCGATTCAGTTCAGCTCTCACTTTGTCTCGCAAGGGCAATGGTACTCGGCGTGGTGTTGACAGAGCGTATGGAACCGCCCCTGGCTCCAACTCTATTTTGTAGGGCTCCTTTAATTTCCCCAAGCCAGAAAACACTGTGGGGTACAGTGCCCTAAACTCTTCTTGCTGGCCCTGCACAGCATGGACCCGCTTTATCAATGCTAGAGCTTTTAATGCCGGTAGGCCCAGTAATGGTTTAGCTAGACCTCCAACAACATAAATGTCTTGTTCAGTCACTTTATTATCAAAGCTCAACTTGCCTTTAAACAGTCCTTCGACTTCTAGCTTGTGGTTTCCCGGGCCATACAGCACTTTTCTGGACGACTGCAGTGTACCGTGACTTTTGGCAGAGTAGTAGTTGCTTGGAATTGCTGTGACAGTAGCTCCTGTATCCAGCTTGAACACAACTTTTCCACTGTTTAGTTGCACCATTTCGCACCACTCCTCCTCGCCGTCAGAGCACATTTCTCCCAGGAAAGCAAAATCCTCCTCACTGCTCTCTTGTGCTGCCTCTGTGATATTATGGACACGCCCACTTGACCTACATTTCTTGGCAAAGTGTCCTTTTTTATGGCATTTTCTACACTCAGCTTCACGAGCAGGACAGTCCTTCCAAAGGTGCTTTTTCATGTGTCCACACCTGCTGCATCCAAATGGCTGTGTGTCACTTTTCCCCTTTACTGCTTTCGGCCGTTCACTGCTCTTCTTAAACACTGTTTCAACTCGCCCCGGCTGCTGCTCTGTCCCCCGTAACACCGGCTGTTGTCTTTTCACCGCCGCACTCTGTCTCACTCTCGTCATGGCTTTCTCTAAAGTCAACTCACTGTCCAGCTGTAAACTTTCCGATCTCTTATGCCGACTACTATTCGGTCCCTGATAAGCTGGTCTCTCAGAGGCCCGAACTCACAGTGCTCTGCCAGCGTGTGCACTGCTGTGATAAAAGATTCGACACTCTCACCTGGCTCTTGGCTCCTCCGGTTGAAGCGTGCTCTTTCGAAAATCACATTCCTCTTGCTCACACAATGCACTGTGAACGCATCCGTGACTGCCTTATATGACTTTTTCTGTTCCTCTGTTAGCGGCAGCACGTTTAAAATGTCCTCGGCCTCATCACCGACAGCATACATGAAAGCATTCACTTGAAATTCGTCTGATTTCTTGTCCAATTCAGTCGCTATTCTATAGCGCTCATAGCGTTTTAGCCATCTCGGCCATTCATTAGCATTGGTAAATTCGAACTTGCCCGGTGGTGCTAACTGCGGTAGCGTCACTCCTCCGTCTCTGTTTGCATCCATTTTGATCCGTTTATTTGTCTTTAGTTCGTCTTTACTTCTTCTTTGTGACTCCTTTTTACTTCTGACACCATGTTATGTTAAGCGCAGACTGTGAGTGAGCATGAATGAGACCAGTATTCAGGTTAGCGGTTTAGTAACTCACGAGTGACTTTATTCCTTCAGAACAGGAAGTGTGTTACACACAACATAGTCCGTGCTACAACTCTCTGCAGTGCCTTACACTATTCCGCTTTACAGAACAATAAGTAGAATATCAGCAAAGGCTCCTGCATATAGAGCATGTGTGCTGCAATATTCCACACACCACAATGATGTATGTCATCCTTTTAAGAAAGCACTTGTCTACCAACTTTTACTCCAGTGCAAACCACAATATAGCAAAATGCACATGTTTAATCATTTATTAAGCTGATTAGTCTTTGCAATACATTATTCTTATCATTCTTCCGTCATGCAGCTAGGCTACTTCCGTTATGCTTTCCATTCCACAATCTAGAGTCTTAAAGAATTCAAATTCCTGCTGTGTGACCTTCAGAGTCGCCTGCTTCGCAACCCATGTGAGCTGTCTAGAACCACACAGGTGCTTCACTCTGATAACATTATTTACAGGTGGCAAGGGCAGCATATTTCTCCAGCAACATCTTTAGAGTTTGGCTTCCAATACCACTGACCATTCTCATGCGCTAAAGAGTCACAAGCATATTTTTACAATCACAATGATTGGCACCTTTCATGACACTTTTAAAGCCACCTGTGTTGAAAATCGTGCCCATGTCTCTAAGCAGCCATGTCTCAACACAGAAGATACTTCTCCAAAGCTCATGGGCACACCACACCAGAGACATGAACTCTCTTCAGCAAGATCACAGCCTCCAACATCTTTCAAGCAATTCCATCACATAAACCAAGCTGTTTGGGCTAGGACAAACATTCACAAGTTCCTGATCCAAAGAGACCATAAAGTCTACATACAAAGCCATAAATAACCCATGAATAGTCCATATACTGTTCACTAATTATATTTCTTATTACATTATATCCAGTCATCTTACAAAAGTCCTCAGGACACGTATACTTCAAAAACGATAATAATTATCATTGGTCATTCTATAAAAAGAAGAAAATGTGAAATGTATTCTCACTATACCTGTTTAGAACAGTTTTGTAGATGTCAAAACTCATTACAAAGGCACAGACTTTATCAAAATGACAAACTTTAGAGGTTAGAAAGTTAACACTATTTAATTTGTAAATGAACAAAAATGCACGAGTGTCGCTTTAATTTGAAAAACGAATTGTTTTGTCTTGATTTGTTGTCCCGTTGCCTTGGTAAAATGCCTATAGCCTAAGGGCACGGCCTCCTTTTGATTATTCTTTTAATGATCTACAAAATAAAACATTTCAGTAACATAAACAGACACAGGGCAAGGTAAACTAAATGGCACACATAATTACAGACATATTTAAAATAATTGTACATTATCGTAACGTAATACAGATGAATAGCGCAGCCACGGGGGCGCATGGGTAAGTGGGGAATGCCCCATTGGACCGACGCAAATTACCCAAGAGGCCCCAGCGCGGCTCAGTTAAAAGATAGGTTTTACATGATGGTTAGGTTGTACAATTATTAAATACGTGTGTAATTGTTAGTATCATTTAGTTTAGCTTGCCTTGTGTCTGTTTATGTGACTGTACAGTCGTTGTCACTCCCGCCATGTGTGTGTCGCCATCTCATAACACCTGTTCATATAAGAGTTTTATGGGTAAATTCAACATCATTAAAAGCTACTACTTGTTTACCCTGTGTGCTACCATATTCCACCAAACACAATTATATCTGTTATTCTTTTAAGAACCCATATGTCTATCAACTTTTACTCCAGTGCAAACCACAATATAGCAAAATGCATATGTTTAATCATTTATTAAGCTGATTAGTCTTTGCAACACATTATTCTTATCATTCTTCCGTCATGCAGCTAGGCTACTTCCGTTATGCTTTCCATTCCACAATCTAGAGTCTTAAAGAATTCAAATTCCTGCTGTGTGACCTTCAGAGTCGCCTGCTTCACAACCCATGTGAGCTGTCTAGAACCACACAGGTGCTTCACTCTGGTAACGTTATTTACAGGTGGTAAGGGCAGCATATTTCTCCAGCAACATCTTTAGAGTTTGGCTTCCAATACCACTGACCATTCTCATGCGCTAAAGAGTCACAAGCATATTTTTACAATCACAATGATTGGCACCTTTCATGACACTTTTAAAGCCACCTGTGTTGAAAATCGTGCCCATGTCTCTAAGCAGCCATGTCTCAACACAGAAGATACTTCTCCAAAGCTCATGGGCACACCACACCAGAGACATGAACTCTCTTCAGCAAGATCACAGCCTCCAACATCTTTCAAGCAATTCCATCACATAAACCAAGCTGTTTGGGCTAGGACAAACATTCACAAGTTCCTGATCCAAAGAGACCATAAAGTCTACATACAAAGCCATACATAACCCATGAGTAGTCCATAAGTAGAATATCAGCAAAGGCTCCTACTTGTTTACCCTGTGTGCTACCATATTCCACCAACCACAATTATGTCTGTTATTCTTTTAAGAACCCATATGTCTACCAACTTTTACTCCAGTGCAAACCACAATATAGCAAAATGCACATGTTTAATCATTTATTAAGCTGATTAGTCTTTGCAATACATTATGCTTATCATTCTTCCGTCATGCAGCTAGGCTACTTCCGTTATGCTTTCCATTCCACAATCTAGAGTCTTAAAGAATTCAAATTCCTGCTGTGTGACCTTCAGAGTCGCCTGCTTCACAACCCATGTGAGCTGTCTAGAACCACACAGGTGCTTCACTCTGGTAACGTTATTTACAGGTGGCAAGGGCAGCATATTTCTCCAGCAACATCTTTAGAGTTTGGCTTCCAATACCACTGACCATTCTCATGCGCTAAAGAGTCACAAGCATATTTTTACAATCACAATGATTGGAACCTTTCATGACACTTTTAAAGCCACCTGTGTTGAAAATCGTGCCCATGTCTCTAAGCAGCCATGTCTCAACACAGAAGATACTTCTCCAAAGCTCATGGGCACACCACACCAGAGACATGAACTCTCTTCAGCAAGATCACAGCCTCCAACATCTTTCAAGCAATTCCATCACATAAACCAAGCTGTTTGGGCTAGGACAAACATTCACAAGTTCCTGATCCAAAGAGACCATAAAGTCTACATACAAAGCCATACATAACCCATGAGTAGTCCATAAGTAGAATATCAGCAAAGGCTCCTGCATATAGAGCATGTGTGCTGCAATATTCCACACACCACAATGATGTATGTCATCCTTTTAAGAAAGCACTTGTCTACCAACTTTTACTCCAGTGCAAACCACAATATAGCAAAATGCACATGTTTAATCATTTATTAAGCTGATTAGTCTTTGCAATACATTATTCTTATCATTCTTCCGTCATGCAGCTAGGCTACTTCCGTTATGCTTTCCATTCCACAATCTAGAGTCTTAAAGAATTCAAATTCCTGCTGTGTGACCTTCAGAGTCGCCTGCTTCGCAACCCATGTGAGCTGTCTAGAACCACACAGGTGCTTCACTCTGATAACATTATTTACAGGTGGCAAGGGCAGCATATTTCTCCAGCAACATCTTTAGAGTTTGGCTTCCAATACCACTGACCATTCTCATGCGCTAAAGAGTCACAAGCATATTTTTACAATCACAATGATTGGCACCTTTCATGACACTTTTAAAGCCACCTGTGTTGAAAATCGTGCCCATGTCTCTAAGCAGCCATGTCTCAACACAGAAGATACTTCTCCAAAGCTCATGGGCACACCACACCAGAGACATGAACTCTCTTCAGCAAGATCACAGCCTCCAACATCTTTCAAGCAATTCCATCACATAAACCAAGCTGTTTGGGCTAGGACAAACATTCACAAGTTCCTGATCCAAAGAGACCATAAAGTCTACATACAAAGCCATAAATAACCCATGAATAGTCCATATACTGTTCACTAATTATATTTCTTATTACATTATATCCAGTCATCTTACAACAGTCCTCAGGACACGTATACTTCAAAAACGATAATAATTATCATTGGTCATTCTATAAAAAGAAGAAAATGTGAAATGTATTCTCACTATACCTGTTTAGAACAGTTTTGTAGATGTCAAAACTCATTACAAAGGCACAGACTTTATCAAAATGACAAACTTTAGAGGTTAGAAAGTTAACACTATTTAATTTGTAAATGAACAAAAATGCACGAGTGTCGCTTTAATTTGAAAAACGAATTGTTTTGTCTTGATTTGTTGTCCCGTTGCCTTGGTAAAATGCCTATAGCCTAAGGGCACGGCCTCCTTTTGATTATTCTTTTATTAATCTACAAAATAAAACTTTTCAGTCACATAAACAGACACAGGGCAAGGTAAACTAAATGGCACACATAATTACAGACATATTTAAAATAATTGTACATTATCGTAACGTAATACAGATGAATAGCGCAGCCACGGGGGCGCATGGGTAAGTGGGGAATGCCCCATTGGACCGACGCAAATTACCCAAGAGGCCCCAGCGTGCCTCAGTTAAAAGATAGGTTTTACATGATGGTTAGGTTGTACAATTATTAAATACGTGTGTAATTGTTAGTATCATTTAGTTTAGCTTGCCTTGTGTCTGTTTATGTGACTGTACAGTCGTTGTCACTCCCGCCATGTGTGTGTCGCCATCTCATAACACCTGTTCATATAAGAGTTTTATGGGTAAATTCAACATCATTAAAAGCTCCTACTTGTTTACCCTGTGTGCTACCATATTCCACCAACCACAATTATGTCTGTTATTCTTTTAAGAACCCATATGTCTATCAACTTTTACTCCAGTGCAAACCACAATATAGCAAAATGCATATGTTTAATCATTTATTAAGCTGATTAGTCTTTGCAACACATTATTCTTATCATTCTTCCGTCATGCAGCTAGGCTACTTCCGTTATGCTTTCCATTCCACAATCTAGAGTCTTAAAGAATTCAAATTCCTGCTGTGTGACCTTCAGAGTCGCCTGCTTCACAACCCATGTGAGCTGTCTAGAACCACACAGGTGCTTCACTCTGGTAACGTTATTTACAGGTGGTAAGGGCAGCATATTTCTCCAGCAACATCTTTAGAGTTTGGCTTCCAATACCACTGACCATTCTCATGCGCTAAAGAGTCACAAGCATATTTTTACAATCACAATGATTGGCACCTTTCATGACACTTTTAAAGCCACCTGTGTTGAAAATCGTGCCCATGTCTCTAAGCAGCCATGTCTCAACACAGAAGATACTTCTCCAAAGCTCATGGGCACACCACACCAGAGACATGAACTCTCTTCAGCAAGATCACAGCCTCCAACATCTTTCAAGCAATTCCATCACATAAACCAAGCTGTTTGGGCTAGGACAAACATTCACAAGTTCCTGATCCAAAGAGACCATAAAGTCTACATACAAAGCCATACATAACCCATGAGTAGTCCATAAGTAGAATATCAGCAAAGGCTCCTACTTGTTTACCCTGTGTGCTACCATATTCCACCAACCACAATTATGTCTGTTATTCTTTTAAGAACCCATATGTCTACCAACTTTTACTCCAGTGCAAACCACAATATAGCAAAATGCACATGTTTAATCATTTATTAAGCTGATTAGTCTTTGCAATACATTATGCTTATCATTCTTCCGTCATGCAGCTAGGCTACTTCCGTTATGCTTTCCATTCCACAATCTAGAGTCTTAAAGAATTCAAATTCCTGCTGTGTGACCTTCAGAGTCGCCTGCTTCACAACCCATGTGAGCTGTCTAGAACCACACAGGTGCTTCACTCTGGTAACGTTATTTACAGGTGGCAAGGGCAGCATATTTCTCCAGCAACATCTTTAGAGTTTGGCTTCCAATACCACTGACCATTCTCATGCGCTAAAGAGTCACAAGCATATTTTTACAATCACAATGATTGGAACCTTTCATGACACTTTTAAAGCCACCTGTGTTGAAAATCGTGCCCATGTCTCTAAGCAGCCATGTCTCAACACAGAAGATACTTCTCCAAAGCTCATGGGCACACCACACCAGAGACATGAACTCTCTTCAGCAAGATCACAGCCTCCAACATCTTTCAAGCAATTCCATCACATAAACCAAGCTGTTTGGGCTAGGACAAACATTCACAAGTTCCTGATCCAAAGAGACCATAAAGTCTACATACAAAGCCATACATAACCCATGAGTAGTCCATAAGTAGAATATCAGCAAAGGCTCCTGCATATAGAGCATGTGTGCTGCAATATTCCACACACCACAATGATGTATGCCATCCTTTTAAGAAAGCACTTGTCTACCAACTTTTACTCCAGTGCAAACCACAATATAGCAAAATGCACATGTTTAATCATTTATTAAGCTGATTAGTCTTTGCAATACATTATTCTTATCATTCTTCCGTCATGCAGCTAGGCTACTTCCGTTATGCTTTCCATTCCACAATCTAGAGTCTTAAAGAATTCAAATTCCTGCTGTGTGACCTTCAGAGTCGCCTGCTTCACAACCCATGTGAGCTGTCTAGAACCACACAGGTGCTTCACTCTGGTAACGTTATTTACAGGTGGCAAGGGCAGCATATTTCTCCAGCAACATCTTTAGAGTTTGGCTTCCAATACCACTGACCATTCTCATGCGCTAAAGAGTCACAAGCATATTTTTACAATCACAATGATTGGCACCTTTCATGACACTTTTAAAGCCACCTGTGTTGAAAATCGTGCCCATGTCTCTAAGCAGCCATGTCTCAACACAGAAGATACTTCTCCAAAGCTCATGGGCACACCACACCAGAGACATGAACTCTCTTCAGCAAGATCACAGCCTCCAACATCTTTCAAGCAATTCCATCACATAAACCAAGGTGTTTGGGCTAGGACAAACATTCACAAGTTCCTGATCCAAAGAGACCATAAAGTCTACATACAAAGCCATACATAACCCATGAGTAGTCCATAAGTAGAATATCAGCAAAGGCTCCTGCATATAGAGCATGTGTGCTGCAATATTCCACACACCACAATGATGTATGTCATCCTTTTAAGAAAGCACTTGTCTACCAACTTTTACTCCAGTGCAAACCACAATATAGCAAAATGCACATGTTTAATCATTTATTAAGCTGATTAGTCTTTGCAATACATTATTCTTATCATTCTTCCGTCATGCAGCTAGGCTACTTCCGTTATGCTTTCCATTCCACAATCTAGAGTCTTAAAGAATTCAAATTCCTGCTGTGTGACCTTCAGAGTCGCCTGCTTCGCAACCCATGTGAGCTGTCTAGAACCACACAGGTGCTTCACTCTGATAACATTATTTACAGGTGGCAAGGGCAGCATATTTCTCCAGCAACATCTTTAGAGTTTGGCTTCCAATACCACTGACCATTCTCATGCGCTAAAGAGTCACAAGCATATTTTTACAATCACAATGATTGGCACCTTTCATGACACTTTTAAAGCCACCTGTGTTGAAAATCGTGCCCATGTCTCTAAGCAGCCATGTCTCAACACAGAAGATACTTCTCCAAAGCTCATGGGCACACCACACCAGAGACATGAACTCTCTTCAGCAAGATCACAGCCTCCAACATCTTTCAAGCAATTCCATCACATAAACCAAGCTGTTTGGGCTAGGACAAACATTCACAAGTTCCTGATCCAAAGAGACCATAAAGTCTACATACAAAGCCATAAATAACCCATGAATAGTCCATATACTGTTCACTAATTATATTTCTTATTACATTATATCCAGTCATCTTACAACAGTCCTCAGGACACGTATACTTCAAAAACGATAATAATTATCATTGGTCATTCTATAAAAAGAAGAAAATGTGAAATGTATTCTCACTATACCTGTTTAGAACAGTTTTGTAGATGTCAAAACTCATTACAAAGGCACAGACTTTATCAAAATGACAAACTTTAGAGGTTAGAAAGTTAACACTATTTAATTTGTAAATGAACAAAAATGCACGAGTGTCGCTTTAATTTGAAAAACGAATTGTTTTGTCTTGATTTGTTGTCCCGTTGCCTTGGTAAAATGCCTATAGCCTAAGGGCACGGCCTCCTTTTGATTATTCTTTTATTAATCTACAAAATAAAACATTTCAGTAACATAAACAGACACATGGCAAGGTAAACTAAATGGCACACATAATTACAGACATATTTAAAATAATTGTACATTATCGTAACGTAATACAGATGAATAGCGCAGCCACGGGGGCGCATGGGTAAGTGGGGAATGCCCCATTGGACCGAGGCAAATTACCCAAGAGGCCCCAGCGCGCCTCAGTTAAAAGATAGGTTTTACATGATGGTTAGGTTGTACAATTATTAAATACGTGTGTAATTGTTAGTATCATTTAGTTTAGCTTGCCTTGTGTCTGTTTATGTGACTGTACAGTCGTTGTCACTCCCGCCATGTTTGTGTCGCCATGTCATTAGACGAGTTCTTATATATCTTTTATGTGTAATTTAAATAAAAGGCGGAGTTTTCACATATCGACCGTGTGTGCAGCTGTTTTCCAGTGACTACAATCAAGTCCGTCTCCCTTTTAATTTGTAGATTAACAAAAACGCACGAGTGTCGCTTTAATTTGAAAAACTAATTGTTTTGACTTGATTTGTTGTCCCGTTGCCTTGGTAAAATGCCTATAGCCTAAGGGCACGGCCTCCTTTTGATTATTCTTTTAATAATTTACAAAATAAAACATTTCAGTAACATAAACAGACACAGGGCAAGGTAAACTAAATGGCACACATAATTACAGACATATTTAAAATAATTGTACATTATCGTAACGTAATACAGATGAATAGCGCAGCCACGGGGGCGCATGGGTAAGTGGGGAATGCCCCATTGGACCGAGGCAAATTACCCATGAGGCCCCAGCGCGGCTCAGTTAAAAGATAGGTTTATGATGGTTAGGTTGTACAATTATTAAATACGTGTGTAATTGTTAGTATCATTTAGTTTAGCTTGCCTTGTGTCTGTTTATGTGACTGTACAGTCGTTGTCACTCCCGCCATGTGTGTGTCGCCATCTCATAACACCTGTTCATATAAGAGTTTTATGGGTAAATTCAACACCATTAAAAGCTCCTACTTGTTTACCCTGTGTGCTACCATATTCCACCAACCACAATTATGTCTGTTATTCTTTTAAGAACCCATATGTCTATCAACTTTTACTCCAGTGCAAACCACAATATATCAAAATGCATATGTTTAATCATTTATTAAGCTGATTAGTCTTTGCAACACATTATTCTTATCATTCTTCCGTCATGCAGCTAGGCTACTTCCGTTATGCTTTCCATTCCACAATCTAGAGTCTTAAAGAATTCAAATTCCTGCTGTGTGACCTTCAGAGTCGCCTGCTTCACAACCCATGTGAGCTGTCTAGAACCACACAGGTGCTTCACTCTGATAACATTATTTACAGGTGGCAAGGGCAGCATATTTCTCCAGCAACATCTTTAGAGTTTGGCTTCCAATACCACTGACCATTCTCATGCGCTAAAGAGTCACAAGCATATTTTTACAATCACAATGATTGGCACCTTTCATGACACTTTTAAAGCCACCTGTGTTGAAAATCGTGCCCATGTCTCTAAGCAGCCATGTCTCAACACAGAAGATACTTCTCCAAAGCTCATGGGCACACCACACCAGAGACATGAACTCTCTTCAGCAAGATCACAGCCTCCAACATCTTTCAAGCAATTCCATCACATAAACCAAGCTGTTTGGGCTAGGACAAACATTCACAAGTTCCTGATCCAAAGAGACCATAAAGTCTACATACAAAGCCATAAATAACCCATGAATAGTCCATATACTGTTCACTAATTATATTTCTTATTACATTATATCCAGTCATCTTACAACAGTCCTCAGGACACGTATACTTCAAAAACGATAATAATTATCATTGGTCATTCTATAAAAAGAAGAAAATGTGAAATGTATTCTCACTATACCTGTTTAGAACAGTTTTGTAGATGTCAAAACTCATTACAAAGGCACAGACTTTATCAAAATGACAAACTTTAGAGGTTAGAAAGTTAACACTATTTAATTTGTAAATGAACAAAAATGCACGAGTGTCGCTTTAATTTGAAAAACGAATTGTTTTGTCTTGATTTGTTGTCCCGTTGCCTTGGTAAAATGCCTATAGCCTAAGGGCACGGCCTCCTTTTGATTATTCTTTTATTAATCTACAAAATAAAACTTTTCAGTCACATAAACAGACACAGGGCAAGGTAAACTAAATGGCACACATAATTACAGACATATTTAAAATAATTGTACATTATCGTAACGTAATACAGATGAATAGCGCAGCCACGGGGGCGCATGGGTAAGTGGGGAATGCCCCATTGGACCGACGCAAATTACCCAAGAGGCCCCAGCGTGCCTCAGTTAAAAGATAGGTTTTACATGATGGTTAGGTTGTACAATTATTAAATACGTGTGTAATTGTTAGTATCATTTAGTTTAGCTTGCCTTGTGTCTGTTTATGTGACTGTACAGTCGTTGTCACTCCCGCCATGTGTGTGTCGCCATCTCATAACACCTGTTCATATAAGAGTTTTATGGGTAAATTCAACATCATTAAAAGCTCCTACTTGTTTACCCTGTGTGCTACCATATTCCACCAACCACAATTATGTCTGTTATTCTTTTAAGAACCCATATGTCTATCAACTTTTACTCCAGTGCAAACCACAATATAGCAAAATGCATATGTTTAATCATTTATTAAGCTGATTAGTCTTTGCAACACATTATTCTTATCATTCTTCCGTCATGCAGCTAGGCTACTTCCGTTATGCTTTCCATTCCACAATCTAGAGTCTTAAAGAATTCAAATTCCTGCTGTGTGACCTTCAGAGTCGCCTGCTTCACAACCCATGTGAGCTGTCTAGAACCACACAGGTGCTTCACTCTGGTAACGTTATTTACAGGTGGTAAGGGCAGCATATTTCTCCAGCAACATCTTTAGAGTTTGGCTTCCAATACCACTGACCATTCTCATGCGCTAAAGAGTCACAAGCATATTTTTACAATCACAATGATTGGCACCTTTCATGACACTTTTAAAGCCACCTGTGTTGAAAATCGTGCCCATGTCTCTAAGCAGCCATGTCTCAACACAGAAGATACTTCTCCAAAGCTCATGGGCACACCACACCAGAGACATGAACTCTCTTCAGCAAGATCACAGCCTCCAACATCTTTCAAGCAATTCCATCACATAAACCAAGCTGTTTGGGCTAGGACAAACATTCACAAGTTCCTGATCCAAAGAGACCATAAAGTCTACATACAAAGCCATACATAACCCATGAGTAGTCCATAAGTAGAATATCAGCAAAGGCTCCTACTTGTTTACCCTGTGTGCTACCATATTCCACCAACCACAATTATGTCTGTTATTCTTTTAAGAACCCATATGTCTACCAACTTTTACTCCAGTGCAAACCACAATATAGCAAAATGCACATGTTTAATCATTTATTAAGCTGATTAGTCTTTGCAATACATTATGCTTATCATTCTTCCGTCATGCAGCTAGGCTACTTCCGTTATGCTTTCCATTCCACAATCTAGAGTCTTAAAGAATTCAAATTCCTGCTGTGTGACCTTCAGAGTCGCCTGCTTCACAACCCATGTGAGCTGTCTAGAACCACACAGGTGCTTCACTCTGGTAACGTTATTTACAGGTGGCAAGGGCAGCATATTTCTCCAGCAACATCTTTAGAGTTTGGCTTCCAATACCACTGACCATTCTCATGCGCTAAAGAGTCACAAGCATATTTTTACAATCACAATGATTGGAACCTTTCATGACACTTTTAAAGCCACCTGTGTTGAAAATCGTGCCCATGTCTCTAAGCAGCCATGTCTCAACACAGAAGATACTTCTCCAAAGCTCATGGGCACACCACACCAGAGACATGAACTCTCTTCAGCAAGATCACAGCCTCCAACATCTTTCAAGCAATTCCATCACATAAACCAAGCTGTTTGGGCTAGGACAAACATTCACAAGTTCCTGATCCAAAGAGACCATAAAGTCTACATACAAAGCCATACATAACCCATGAGTAGTCCATAAGTAGAATATCAGCAAAGGCTCCTGCATATAGAGCATGTGTGCTGCAATATTCCACACACCACAATGATGTATGCCATCCTTTTAAGAAAGCACTTGTCTACCAACTTTTACTCCAGTGCAAACCACAATATAGCAAAATGCACATGTTTAATCATTTATTAAGCTGATTAGTCTTTGCAATACATTATTCTTATCATTCTTCCGTCATGCAGCTAGGCTACTTCCGTTATGCTTTCCATTCCACAATCTAGAGTCTTAAAGAATTCAAATTCCTGCTGTGTGACCTTCAGAGTCGCCTGCTTCACAACCCATGTGAGCTGTCTAGAACCACACAGGTGCTTCACTCTGGTAACGTTATTTACAGGTGGCAAGGGCAGCATATTTCTCCAGCAACATCTTTAGAGTTTGGCTTCCAATACCACTGACCATTCTCATGCGCTAAAGAGTCACAAGCATATTTTTACAATCACAATGATTGGCACCTTTCATGACACTTTTAAAGCCACCTGTGTTGAAAATCGTGCCCATGTCTCTAAGCAGCCATGTCTCAACACAGAAGATACTTCTCCAAAGCTCATGGGCACACCACACCAGAGACATGAACTCTCTTCAGCAAGATCACAGCCTCCAACATCTTTCAAGCAATTCCATCACATAAACCAAGCTGTTTGGGCTAGGACAAACATTCACAAGTTCCTGATCCAAAGAGACCATAAAGTCTACATACAAAGCCATACATAACCCATGAGTAGTCCATAAGTAGAATATCAACAAAGGCTCCTGCATATAGAGCATGTGTGCTGCAATATTCCACACACCACAATGATGTATGTCATCCTTTTAAGAAAGCACTTGTCTACCAACTTTTACTCCAGTGCAAACCACAATATAGCAAAATGCACATGTTTAATCATTTATTAAGCTGATTAGTCTTTGCAATACATTATTCTTATCATTCTTCCGTCATGCAGCTAGGCTACTTCCGTTATGCTTTCCATTCCACAATCTAGAGTCTTAAAGAATTCAAATTCCTGCTGTGTGACCTTCAGAGTCGCCTGCTTCACAACCCATGTGAGCTGTCTAGAACCACACAGGTGCTTCACTCTGATAACATTATTTACAGGTGGCAAGGGCAGCATATTTCTCCAGCAACATCTTTAGAGTTTGGCTTCCAATACCACTGACCATTCTCATGCGCTAAAGAGTCACAAGCATATTTTTACAATCACAATGATTGGCACCTTTCATGACACTTTTAAAGCCACCTGTGTTGAAAATCGTGCCCATGTCTCTAAGCAGCCATGTCTCAACACAGAAGATACTTCTCCAAAGCTCATGGGCACACCACACCAGAGACATGAACTCTCTTCAGCAAGATCACAGCCTCCAACATCTTTCAAGCAATTCCATCACATAAACCAAGCTGTTTGGGCTAGGACAAACATTCACAAGTTCCTGATCCAAAGAGACCATAAAGTCTACATACAAAGCCATAAATAACCCATGAATAGTCCATATACTGTTCACTAATTATATTTCTTATTACATTATATCCAGTCATCTTACAACAGTCCTCAGGACACGTATACTTCAAAAACGATAATAATTATCATTGGTCATTCTATAAAAAGAAGAAAATGTGAAATGTATTCTCACTATACCTGTTTAGAACAGTTTTGTAGATGTCAAAACTCATTACAAAGGCACAGACTTTATCAAAATGACAAACTTTAGAGGTTAGAAAGTTAACACTATTTAATTTGTAAATGAACAAAAATGCACGAGTGTCGCTTTAATTTGAAAAACGAATTGTTTTGTCTTGATTTGTTGTCCCGTTGCCTTGGTAAAATGCCTATAGCCTAAGGGCACGGCCTCCTTTTGATTATTCTTTTAATGATCTACAAAATAAAACATTTCAGTAACATAAACAGACACAGGGCAAGGTAAACTAAATGGCACACATAATTACAGACATATTTAAAATAATTGTACATTATCGTAACGTAATACAGATGAATAGCGCAGCCACGGGGGCGCATGGGTAAGTGGGGAATGCCCCATTGGACCGACGCAAATTACCCAAGAGGCCCCAGCGTGCCTCAGTTAAAAGATAGGTTTTACATGATGGTTAGGTTGTACAATTATTAAATACGTGTGTAATTGTTAGTATCATTTAGTTTAGCTTGCCTTGTGTCTGTTTATGTGACTGTACAGTCGTTGTCACTCCCGCCATGTGTGTGTCGCCATCTCATAACACCTGTTCATATAAGAGTTTTATGGGTAAATTCAACATCATTAAAAGCTCCTACTTGTTTACCCTGTGTGCTACCATATTCCACCAACCACAATTATGTCTGTTATTCTTTTAAGAACCCATATGTCTATCAACTTTTACTCCAGTGCAAACCACAATATAGCAAAATGCATATGTTTAATCATTTATTAAGCTGATTAGTCTTTGCAACACATTATTCTTATCATTCTTCCGTCATGCAGCTAGGCTACTTCCGTTATGCTTTCCATTCCACAATCTAGAGTCTTAAAGAATTCAAATTCCTGCTGTGTGACCTTCAGAGTCGCCTGCTTCACAACCCATGTGAGCTGTCTAGAACCACACAGGTGCTTCACTCTGGTAACGTTATTTACAGGTGGCAAGGGCAGCATATTTCTCCAGCAACATCTTTAGAGTTTGGCTTCCAATACCACTGACCATTCTCATGCGCTAAAGAGTCACAAGCATATTTTTACAATCACAATGATTGGAACCTTTCATGACACTTTTAAAGCCACCTGTGTTGAAAATCGTGCCCATGTCTCTAAGCAGCCATGTCTCAACACAGAAGATACTTCTCCAAAGCTCATGGGCACACCACACCAGAGACATGAACTCTCTTCAGCAAGATCACAGCCTCCAACATCTTTCAAGCAATTCCATCACATAAACCAAGCTGTTTGGGCTAGGACAAACATTCACAAGTTCCTGATCCAAAGAGACCATAAAGTCTACATACAAAGCCATACATAACCCATGAGTAGTCCATAAGTAGAATATCAGCAAAGGCTCCTGCATATAGAGCATGTGTGCTGCAATATTCCACACACCACAATGATGTATGTCATCCTTTTAAGAAAGCACTTGTCTACCAACTTTTACTCCAGTGCAAACCACAATATAGCAAAATGCACATGTTTAATCATTTATTAAGCTGATTAGTCTTTGCAATACATTATTCTTATCATTCTTCCGTCATGCAGCTAGGCTACTTCCGTTATGCTTTCCATTCCACAATCTAGAGTCTTAAAGAATTCAAATTCCTGCTGTGTGACCTTCAGAGTCGCCTGCTTCGCAACCCATGTGAGCTGTCTAGAACCACACAGGTGCTTCACTCTGATAACATTATTTACAGGTGGCAAGGGCAGCATATTTCTCCAGCAACATCTTTAGAGTTTGGCTTCCAATACCACTGACCATTCTCATGCGCTAAAGAGTCACAAGCATATTTTTACAATCACAATGATTGGCACCTTTCATGACACTTTTAAAGCCACCTGTGTTGAAAATCGTGCCCATGTCTCTAAGCAGCCATGTCTCAACACAGAAGATACTTCTCCAAAGCTCATGGGCACACCACACCAGAGACATGAACTCTCTTCAGCAAGATCACAGCCTCCAACATCTTTCAAGCAATTCCATCACATAAACCAAGCTGTTTGGGCTAGGACAAACATTCACAAGTTCCTGATCCAAAGAGACCATAAAGTCTACATACAAAGCCATACATAACCCATGAGTAGTCCATAAGTAGAATATCAACAAAGGCTCCTGCATATAGAGCATGTGTGCTGCAATATTCCACACACCACAATGATGTATGTCATCCTTTTAAGAAAGCACTTGTCTACCAACTTTTACTCCAGTGCAAACCACAATATAGCAAAATGCACATGTTTAATCATTTATTAAGCTGATTAGTCTTTGCAATACATTATTCTTATCATTCTTCCGTCATGCAGCTAGGCTACTTCCGTTATGCTTTCCATTCCACAATCTAGAGTCTTAAAGAATTCAAATTCCTGCTGTGTGACCTTCAGAGTCGCCTGCTTCACAACCCATGTGAGCTGTCTAGAACCACACAGGTGCTTCACTCTGATAACATTATTTACAGGTGGCAAGGGCAGCATATTTCTCCAGCAACATCTTTAGAGTTTGGCTTCCAATACCACTGACCATTCTCATGCGCTAAAGAGTCACAAGCATATTTTTACAATCACAATGATTGGCACCTTTCATGACACTTTTAAAGCCACCTGTGTTGAAAATCGTGCCCATGTCTCTAAGCAGCCATGTCTCAACACAGAAGATACTTCTCCAAAGCTCATGGGCACACCACACCAGAGACATGAACTCTCTTCAGCAAGATCACAGCCTCCAACATCTTTCAAGCAATTCCATCACATAAACCAAGCTGTTTGGGCTAGGACAAACATTCACAAGTTCCTGATCCAAAGAGACCATAAAGTCTACATACAAAGCCATAAATAACCCATGAATAGTCCATATACTGTTCACTAATTATATTTCTTATTACATTATATCCAGTCATCTTACAACAGTCCTCAGGACACGTATACTTCAAAAACGATAATAATTATCATTGGTCATTCTATAAAAAGAAGAAAATGTGAAATGTATTCTCACTATACCTGTTTAGAACAGTTTTGTAGATGTCAAAACTCATTACAAAGGCACAGACTTTATCAAAATGACAAACTTTAGAGGTTAGAAAGTTAACACTATTTAATTTGTAAATGAACAAAAATGCACGAGTGTCGCTTTAATTTGAAAAACGAATTGTTTTGTCTTGATTTGTTGTCCCGTTGCCTTGGTAAAATGCCTATAGCCTAAGGGCACGGCCTCCTTTTGATTATTCTTTTAATGATCTACAAAATAAAACATTTCAGTAACATAAACAGACACAGGGCAAGGTAAACTAAATGGCACACATAATTACAGACATATTTAAAATAATTGTACATTATCGTAACGTAATACAGATGAATAGCGCAGCCACGGGGGCGCATGGGTAAGTGGGGAATGCCCCATTGGACCGACGCAAATTACCCAAGAGGCCCCAGCGTGCCTCAGTTAAAAGATAGGTTTTACATGATGGTTAGGTTGTACAATTATTAAATACGTGTGTAATTGTTAGTATCATTTAGTTTAGCTTGCCTTGTGTCTGTTTATGTGACTGTACAGTCGTTGTCACTCCCGCCATGTGTGTGTCGCCATGTCATTAGACGGGTTCTTATATATCTTTTATGTGTAATTTAAATAAAAGGCTGAGTTTTCACATATCGACCGTGTGTGCAGCTGTTTTCCAGTGACTACAATCAAGTCCGTCTCCCTTTTAATTTGTAGATTTACAAAAACGCACGAGTGTCGCTTTAATTTGAAAAACTAATTGTTTTGACTTGATTTGTTGTCCCGTTGCCTTGGTAAAATGCCTATAGCCTAAGGGCACGGCCTCCTTTTGATTATTCTTTTAATAATTTACAAAATAAAACATTTCAGTAACATAAACAGACACAGGGCAAGGTAAACTAAATGGCACACATAATTACAGACATATTTAAAATAATTGTACATTATCGTAACGTAATACAGATGAATAGCGCAGCCACGGGGGCGCATGGGTAAGTGGGGAATGCCCCATTGGACCGAGGCAAATTACCCATGAGGCCCCAGCGCGGCTCAGTTAAAAGATAGGTTTATGATGGTTAGGTTGTACAATTATTAAATACGTGTGTAATTGTTAGTATCATTTAGTTTAGCTTGCCTTGTGTCTGTTTATGTGACTGTACAGTCGTTGTCACTCCCGCCATGTGTGTGTCGCCATCTCATAACACCTGTTCATATAAGAGTTTTATGGGTAAATTCAACACCATTAAAAGCTCCTACTTTTTTACCCTGTGTGCTACCATATTCCACCAACCACAATTATGTCTGTTATTCTTTTAAGAACCCATATGTCTATCAACTTTTACTCCAGTGCAAACCACAATATATCAAAATGCATATGTTTAATCATTTATTAAGCTGATTAGTCTTTGCAACACATTATTCTTATCATTCTTCCGTCATGCAGCTAGGCTACTTCCGTTATGCTTTCCATTCCACAATCTAGAGTCTTAAAGAATTCAAATTCCTGCTGTGTGACCTTCAGAGTCGCCTGCTTCACAACCCATGTGAGCTGTCTAGAACCACACAGGTGCTTCACTCTGGTAACATTATTTACAGGTGGCAAGGGCAGCATATTTCTCCAGCAACATCTTTAGAGTTTGGCTTCCAATACCACTGACCATTCTCATGCGCTAAAGAGTCACAAGCATATTTTTACAATCACAATGATTGGCACCTTTCATGACACTTTTAAAGCCACCTGTGTTGAAAATCGTGCCCATGTCTCTAAGCAGCCATGTCTCAACACAGAAGATACTTCTCCAAAGCTCATGGGCACACCACACCAGAGACATGAACTCTCTTCAGCAAGATCACAGCCTCCAACATCTTTCAAGCAATTCCATCACATAAACCAAGGTGTTTGGGCTAGGACAAACATTCACAAGTTCCTGATCCAAAGAGACCATAAAGTCTACATACAAAGCCATACATAACCCATGAGTAGTCCATATGTAGAATATCAGCAAAGGCTCCTGCATATAGAGCATGTGTGCTGCAATATTCCACACACCACAATGATGTATGCCATCCTTTTAAGAAAGCACTTGTCTACCAACTTTTACTCCAGTGCAAACCACAATATAGCAAAATGCACATGTTTAATCATTTATTAAGCTGATTAGTCTTTGCAATACATTATTCTTATCATTCTTCCGTCATGCAGCTAGGCTACTTCCGTTATGCTTTCCATTCCACAATCTAGAGTCTTAAAGAATTCAAATTCCTGCTGTGTGACCTTCAGAGTCGCCTGCTTCACAACCCATGTGAGCTGTCTAGAACCACACAGGTGCTTCACTCTGGTAACGTTATTTACAGGTGGCAAGGGCAGCATATTTCTCCAGCAACATCTTTAGAGTTTGGCTTCCAATACCACTGACCATTCTCATGCGCTAAAGAGTCACAAGCATATTTTTACAATCACAATGATTGGCACCTTTCATGACACTTTTAAAGCCACCTGTGTTGAAAATCGTGCCCATGTCTCTAAGCAGCCATGTCTCAACACAGAAGATACTTCTCCAAAGCTCATGGGCACACCACACCAGAGACATGAACTCTCTTCAGCAAGATCACAGCCTCCAACATCTTTCAAGCAATTCCATCACATAAACCAAGCTGTTTGGGCTAGGACAAACATTCACAAGTTCCTGATCCAAAGAGACCATAAAGTCTACATACAAAGCCATACATAACCCATGAGTAGTCCATAAGTAGAATATCAACAAAGGCTCCTGCATATAGAGCATGTGTGCTGCAATATTCCACACACCACAATGATGTATGCCATCCTTTTAAGAAAGCACTTGTCTACCAACTTTTACTCCAGTGCAAACCACAATATAGCAAAATGCACATGTTTAATCATTTATTAAGCTGATTAGTCTTTGCAATACATTATTCTTATCATTCTTCCGTCATGCAGCTAGGCTACTTCCGTTATGCTTTCCATTCCACAATCTAGAGTCTTAAAGAATTCAAATTCCTGCTGTGTGACCTTCAGAGTCGCCTGCTTCACAACCCATGTGAGCTGTCTAGAACCACACAGGTGCTTCACTCTGGTAACGTTATTTACAGGTGGCAAGGGCAGCATATTTCTCCAGCAACATCTTTAGAGTTTGGCTTCCAATACCACTGACCATTCTCATGCGCTAAAGAGTCACAAGCATATTTTTACAATCACAATGATTGGCACCTTTCATGACACTTTTAAAGCCACCTGTGTTGAAAATCGTGCCCATGTCTCTAAGCAGCCATGTCTCAACACAGAAGATACTTCTCCAAAGCTCATGGGCACACCACACCAGAGACATGAACTCTCTTCAGCAAGATCACAGCCTCCAACATCTTTCAAGCAATTCCATCACATAAACCAAGCTGTTTGGGCTAGGACAAACATTCACAAGTTCCTGATCCAAAGAGACCATAAAGTCTACATACAAAGCCATACATAACCCATGAGTAGTCCATAAGTAGAATATCAGCAAAGGCTCCTGCATATAGAGCATGTGTGCTGCAATATTCCACACACCACAATGATGTATGCCATCCTTTTAAGAAAGCACTTGTATACCAACTTTTACTCCAGTGCAAACCACAATATAGCAAAATGCACATGTTTAATCATTTATTAAGCTGATTAGTCTTTGCAATACATTATTCTTATCATTCTTCCGTCATGCAGCTAGGCTACTTCCGTTATGCTTTCCATTCCACAATCTAGAGTCTTAAAGAATTCAAATTCCTGCTGTGTGACCTTCAGAGTCGCCTGCTTCACAACCCATGTGAGCTGTCTAGAACCACACAGGTGCTTCACTCTGGTAACGTTATTTACAGGTGGCAAGGGCAGCATATTTCTCCAGCAACATCTTTAGAGTTTGGCTTCCAATACCACTGACCATTCTCATGCGCTAAAGAGTCACAAGCATATTTTTACAATCACAATGATTGGCACCTTTCATGACACTTTTAAAGCCACCTGTGTTGAAAATCGTGCCCATGTCTCTAAGCAGCCATGTCTCAACACAGAAGATACTTCTCCAAAGCTCATGGGCACACCACACCAGAGACATGAACTCTCTTCAGCAAGATCACAGCCTCCAACATCTTTCAAGCAATTCCATCACATAAACCAAGCTGTTTGGGCTAGGACAAACATTCACAAGTTCCTGATCCAAAGAGACCATAAAGTCTACATACAAAGCCATACATAACCCATGAGTAGTCCATAAGTAGAATATCAACAAAGGCTCCTGCATATAGAGCATGTGTGCTGCAATATTCCACACACCACAATGATGTATGCCATCCTTTTAAGAAAGCACTTGTCTACCAACTTTTACTCCAGTGCAAACCACAATATAGCAAAATGCACATGTTTAATCATTTATTAAGCTGATTAGTCTTTGCAATACATTATTCTTATCATTCTTCCGTCATGCAGCTAGGCTACTTCCGTTATGCTTTCCATTCCACAATCTAGAGTCTTAAAGAATTCAAATTCCTGCTGTGTGACCTTCAGAGTCGCCTGCTTCACAACCCATGTGAGCTGTCTAGAACCACACAGGTGCTTCACTCTGGTAACGTTATTTACAGGTGGCAAGGGCAGCATATTTCTCCAGCAACATCTTTAGAGTTTGGCTTCCAATACCACTGACCATTCTCATGCGCTAAAGAGTCACAAGCATATTTTTACAATCACAATGATTGGCACCTTTCATGACACTTTTAAAGCCACCTGTGTTGAAAATCGTGCCCATGTCTCTAAGCAGCCATGTCTCAACACAGAAGATACTTCTCCAAAGCTCATGGGCACACCACACCAGAGACATGAACTCTCTTCAGCAAGATCACAGCCTCCAACATCTTTCAAGCAATTCCATCACATAAACCAAGCTGTTTGGGCTAGGACAAACATTCACAAGTTCCTGATCCAAAGAGACCATAAAGTCTACATACAAAGCCATACATAACCCATGAGTAGTCCATAAGTAGAATATCAGCAAAGGCTCCTGCATATAGAGCATGTGTGCTGCAATATTCCACACACCACAATGATGTATGCCATCCTTTTAAGAAAGCACTTGTCTACCAACTTTTACTCCAGTGCAAACCACAATATAGCAAAATGCACATGTTTAATCATTTATTAAGCTGATTAGTCTTTGCAATACATTATTCTTATCATTCTTCCGTCATGCAGCTAGGCTACTTCCGTTATGCTTTCCATTCCACAATCTAGAGTCTTAAAGAATTCAAATTCCTGCTGTGTGACCTTCAGAGTCGCCTGCTTCACAACCCATGTGAGCTGTCTAGAACCACACAGGTGCTTCACTCTGGTAACGTTATTTACAGGTGGCAAGGGCAGCATATTTCTCCAGCAACATCTTTAGAGTTTGGCTTCCAATACCACTGACCATTCTCATGCGCTAAAGAGTCACAAGCATATTTTTACAATCACAATGATTGGCACCTTTCATGACACTTTTAAAGCCACCTGTGTTGAAAATCGTGCCCATGTCTCTAAGCAGCCATGTCTCAACACAGAAGATACTTCTCCAAAGCTCATGGGCACACCACACCAGAGACATGAACTCTCTTCAGCAAGATCACAGCCTCCAACATCTTTCAAGCAATTCCATCACATAAACCAAGCTGTTTGGGCTAGGACAAACATTCACAAGTTCCTGATCCAAAGAGACCATAAAGTCTACATACAAAGCCATACATAACCCATGAGTAGTCCATAAGTAGAATATCAACAAAGGCTCCTGCATATAGAGCATGTGTGCTGCAATATTCCACACACCACAATGATGTATGCCATCCTTTTAAGAAAGCACTTGTCTACCAACTTTTACTCCAGTGCAAACCACAATATAGCAAAATGCACATGTTTAATCATTTATTAAGCTGATTAGTCTTTGCAATACATTATTCTTATCATTCTTCCGTCATGCAGCTAGGCTACTTCCGTTATGCTTTCCATTCCACAATCTAGAGTCTTAAAGAATTCAAATTCCTGCTGTGTGACCTTCAGAGTCGCCTGCTTCACAACCCATGTGAGCTGTCTAGAACCACACAGGTGCTTCACTCTGGTAACGTTATTTACAGGTGGCAAGGGCAGCATATTTCTCCAGCAACATCTTTAGAGTTTGGCTTCCAATACCACTGACCATTCTCATGCGCTAAAGAGTCACAAGCATATTTTTACAATCACAATGATTGGCACCTTTCATGACACTTTTAAAGCCACCTGTGTTGAAAATCGTGCCCATGTCTCTAAGCAGCCATGTCTCAACACAGAAGATACTTCTCCAAAGCTCATGGGCACACCACACCAGAGACATGAACTCTCTTCAGCAAGATCACAGCCTCCAACATCTTTCAAGCAATTCCATCACATAAACCAAGCTGTTTGGGCTAGGACAAACATTCACAAGTTCCTGATCCAAAGAGACCATAAAGTCTACATACAAAGCCATACATAACCCATGAGTAGTCCATAAGTAGAATATCAGCAAAGGCTCCTGCATATAGAGCATGTGTGCTGCAATATTCCACACACCACAATGATGTATGCCATCCTTTTAAGAAAGCACTTGTATACCAACTTTTACTCCAGTGCAAACCACAATATAGCAAAATGCACATGTTTAATCATTTATTAAGCTGATTAGTCTTTGCAATACATTATTCTTATCATTCTTCCGTCATGCAGCTAGGCTACTTCCGTTATGCTTTCCATTCCACAATCTAGAGTCTTAAAGAATTCAAATTCCTGCTGTGTGACCTTCAGAGTCGCCTGCTTCACAACCCATGTGAGCTGTCTAGAACCACACAGGTGCTTCACTCTGGTAACATTATTTACAGGTGGCAAGGGCAGCATATTTCTCCAGCAACATCTTTAGAGTTTGGCTTCCAATACCACTGACCATTCTCATGCGCTAAAGAGTCACAAGCATATTTTTACAATCACAATGATTGGCACCTTTCATGACACTTTTAAAGCCACCTGTGTTGAAAATCGTGCCCATGTCTCTAAGCAGCCATGTCTCAACACAGAAGATACTTCTCCAAAGCTCATGGGCACACCACACCAGAGACATGAACTCTCTTCAGCAAGATCACAGCCTCCAACATCTTTCAAGCAATTCCATCACATAAACCAAGGTGTTTGGGCTAGGACAAACATTCACAAGTTCCTGATCCAAAGAGACCATAAAGTCTACATACAAAGCCATACATAACCCATGAGTAGTCCATATGTAGAATATCAGCAAAGGCTCCTGCATATAGAGCATGTGTGCTGCAATATTCCACACACCACAATGATGTATGCCATCCTTTTAAGAAAGCACTTGTCTACCAACTTTTACTCCAGTGCAAACCACAATATAGCAAAATGCACATGTTTAATCATTTATTAAGCTGATTAGTCTTTGCAATACATTATTCTTATCATTCTTCCGTCATGCAGCTAGGCTACTTCCGTTATGCTTTCCATTCCACAATCTAGAGTCTTAAAGAATTCAAATTCCTGCTGTGTGACCTTCAGAGTCGCCTGCTTCACAACCCATGTGAGCTGTCTAGAACCACACAGGTGCTTCACTCTGGTAACGTTATTTACAGGTGGCAAGGGCAGCATATTTCTCCAGCAACATCTTTAGAGTTTGGCTTCCAATACCACTGACCATTCTCATGCGCTAAAGAGTCACAAGCATATTTTTACAATCACAATGATTGGCACCTTTCATGACACTTTTAAAGCCACCTGTGTTGAAAATCGTGCCCATGTCTCTAAGCAGCCATGTCTCAACACAGAAGATACTTCTCCAAAGCTCATGGGCACACCACACCAGAGACATGAACTCTCTTCAGCAAGATCACAGCCTCCAACATCTTTCAAGCAATTCCATCACATAAACCAAGCTGTTTGGGCTAGGACAAACATTCACAAGTTCCTGATCCAAAGAGACCATAAAGTCTACATACAAAGCCATACATAACCCATGAGTAGTCCATAAGTAGAATATCAGCAAAGGCTCCTGCATATAGAGCATGTGTGCTGCAATATTCCACACACCACAATGATGTATGCCATCCTTTTAAGAAAGCACTTGTATACCAACTTTTACTCCAGTGCAAACCACAATATAGCAAAATGCACATGTTTAATCATTTATTAAGCTGATTAGTCTTTGCAATACATTATTCTTATCATTCTTCCGTCATGCAGCTAGGCTACTTCCGTTATGCTTTCCATTCCACAATCTAGAGTCTTAAAGAATTCAAATTCCTGCTGTGTGACCTTCAGAGTCGCCTGCTTCACAACCCATGTGAGCTGTCTAGAACCACACAGGTGCTTCACTCTGGTAACGTTATTTACAGGTGGCAAGGGCAGCATATTTCTCCAGCAACATCTTTAGAGTTTGGCTTCCAATACCACTGACCATTCTCATGCGCTAAAGAGTCACAAGCATATTTTTACAATCACAATGATTGGCACCTTTCATGACACTTTTAAAGCCACCTGTGTTGAAAATCGTGCCCATGTCTCTAAGCAGCCATGTCTCAACACAGAAGATACTTCTCCAAAGCTCATGGGCACACCACACCAGAGACATGAACTCTCTTCAGCAAGATCACAGCCTCCAACATCTTTCAAGCAATTCCATCACATAAACCAAGCTGTTTGGGCTAGGACAAACATTCACAAGTTCCTGATCCAAAGAGACCATAAAGTCTACATACAAAGCCATACATAACCCATGAGTAGTCCATAAGTAGAATATCAGCAAAGGCTCCTGCATATAGAGCATGTGTGCTGCAATATTCCACACACCACAATGATGTATGCCATCCTTTTAAGAAAGCACTTGTATACCAACTTTTACTCCAGTGCAAACCACAATATAGCAAAATGCACATGTTTAATCATTTATTAAGCTGATTAGTCTTTGCAATACATTATTCTTATCATTCTTCCGTCATGCAGCTAGGCTACTTCCGTTATGCTTTCCATTCCACAATCTAGAGTCTTAAAGAATTCAAATTCCTGCTGTGTGACCTTCAGAGTCGCCTGCTTCACAACCCATGTGAGCTGTCTAGAACCACACAGGTGCTTCACTCTGGTAACGTTATTTACAGGTGGCAAGGGCAGCATATTTCTCCAGCAACATCTTTAGAGTTTGGCTTCCAATACCACTGACCATTCTCATGCGCTAAAGAGTCACAAGCATATTTTTACAATCACAATGATTGGCACCTTTCATGACACTTTTAAAGCCACCTGTGTTGAAAATCGTGCCCATGTCTCTAAGCAGCCATGTCTCAACACAGAAGATACTTCTCCAAAGCTCATGGGCACACCACACCAGAGACATGAACTCTCTTCAGCAAGATCACAGCCTCCAACATCTTTCAAGCAATTCCATCACATAAACCAAGCTGTTTGGGCTAGGACAAACATTCACAAGTTCCTGATCCAAAGAGACCATAAAGTCTACATACAAAGCCATACATAACCCATGAGTAGTCCATAAGTAGAATATCAACAAAGGCTCCTGCATATAGAGCATGTGTGCTGCAATATTCCACACACCACAATGATGTATGCCATCCTTTTAAGAAAGCACTTGTCTACCAACTTTTACTCCAGTGCAAACCACAATATAGCAAAATGCACATGTTTAATCATTTATTAAGCTGATTAGTCTTTGCAATACATTATTCTTATCATTCTTCCGTCATGCAGCTAGGCTACTTCCGTTATGCTTTCCATTCCACAATCTAGAGTCTTAAAGAATTCAAATTCCTGCTGTGTGACCTTCAGAGTCGCCTGCTTCACAACCCATGTGAGCTGTCTAGAACCACACAGGTGCTTCACTCTGGTAACGTTATTTACAGGTGGCAAGGGCAGCATATTTCTCCAGCAACATCTTTAGAGTTTGGCTTCCAATACCACTGACCATTCTCATGCGCTAAAGAGTCACAAGCATATTTTTACAATCACAATGATTGGCACCTTTCATGACACTTTTAAAGCCACCTGTGTTGAAAATCGTGCCCATGTCTCTAAGCAGCCATGTCTCAACACAGAAGATACTTCTCCAAAGCTCATGGGCACACCACACCAGAGACATGAACTCTCTTCAGCAAGATCACAGCCTCCAACATCTTTCAAGCAATTCCATCACATAAACCAAGCTGTTTGGGCTAGGACAAACATTCACAAGTTCCTGATCCAAAGAGACCATAAAGTCTACATACAAAGCCATACATAACCCATGAGTAGTCCATAAGTAGAATATCAGCAAAGGCTCCTGCATATAGAGCATGTGTGCTGCAATATTCCACACACCACAATGATGTATGCCATCCTTTTAAGAAAGCACTTGTCTACCAACTTTTACTCCAGTGCAAACCACAATATAGCAAAATGCACATGTTTAATCATTTATTAAGCTGATTAGTCTTTGCAATACATTATTCTTATCATTCTTCCGTCATGCAGCTAGGCTACTTCCGTTATGCTTTCCATTCCACAATCTAGAGTCTTAAAGAATTCAAATTCCTGCTGTGTGACCTTCAGAGTCGCCTGCTTCACAACCCATGTGAGCTGTCTAGAACCACACAGGTGCTTCACTCTGGTAACGTTATTTACAGGTGGCAAGGGCAGCATATTTCTCCAGCAACATCTTTAGAGTTTGGCTTCCAATACCACTGACCATTCTCATGCGCTAAAGAGTCACAAGCATATTTTTACAATCACAATGATTGGCACCTTTCATGACACTTTTAAAGCCACCTGTGTTGAAAATCGTGCCCATGTCTCTAAGCAGCCATGTCTCAACACAGAAGATACTTCTCCAAAGCTCATGGGCACACCACACCAGAGACATGAACTCTCTTCAGCAAGATCACAGCCTCCAACATCTTTCAAGCAATTCCATCACATAAACCAAGCTGTTTGGGCTAGGACAAACATTCACAAGTTCCTGATCCAAAGAGACCATAAAGTCTACATACAAAGCCATACATAACCCATGAGTAGTCCATAAGTAGAATATCAACAAAGGCTCCTGCATATAGAGCATGTGTGCTGCAATATTCCACACACCACAATGATGTATGCCATCCTTTTAAGAAAGCACTTGTCTACCAACTTTTACTCCAGTGCAAACCACAATATAGCAAAATGCACATGTTTAATCATTTATTAAGCTGATTAGTCTTTGCAATACATTATTCTTATCATTCTTCCGTCATGCAGCTAGGCTACTTCCGTTATGCTTTCCATTCCACAATCTAGAGTCTTAAAGAATTCAAATTCCTGCTGTGTGACCTTCAGAGTCGCCTGCTTCACAACCCATGTGAGCTGTCTAGAACCACACAGGTGCTTCACTCTGGTAACGTTATTTACAGGTGGCAAGGGCAGCATATTTCTCCAGCAACATCTTTAGAGTTTGGCTTCCAATACCACTGACCATTCTCATGCGCTAAAGAGTCACAAGCATATTTTTACAATCACAATGATTGGCACCTTTCATGACACTTTTAAAGCCACCTGTGTTGAAAATCGTGCCCATGTCTCTAAGCAGCCATGTCTCAACACAGAAGATACTTCTCCAAAGCTCATGGGCACACCACACCAGAGACATGAACTCTCTTCAGCAAGATCACAGCCTCCAACATCTTTCAAGCAATTCCATCACATAAACCAAGCTGTTTGGGCTAGGACAAACATTCACAAGTTCCTGATCCAAAGAGACCATAAAGTCTACATACAAAGCCATACATAACCCATGAGTAGTCCATAAGTAGAATATCAGCAAAGGCTCCTGCATATAGAGCATGTGTGCTGCAATATTCCACACACCACAATGATGTATGCCATCCTTTTAAGAAAGCACTTGTATACCAACTTTTACTCCAGTGCAAACCACAATATAGCAAAATGCACATGTTTAATCATTTATTAAGCTGATTAGTCTTTGCAATACATTATTCTTATCATTCTTCCGTCATGCAGCTAGGCTACTTCCGTTATGCTTTCCATTCCACAATCTAGAGTCTTAAAGAATTCAAATTCCTGCTGTGTGACCTTCAGAGTCGCCTGCTTCACAACCCATGTGAGCTGTCTAGAACCACACAGGTGCTTCACTCTGGTAACATTATTTACAGGTGGCAAGGGCAGCATATTTCTCCAGCAACATCTTTAGAGTTTGGCTTCCAATACCACTGACCATTCTCATGCGCTAAAGAGTCACAAGCATATTTTTACAATCACAATGATTGGCACCTTTCATGACACTTTTAAAGCCACCTGTGTTGAAAATCGTGCCCATGTCTCTAAGCAGCCATGTCTCAACACAGAAGATACTTCTCCAAAGCTCATGGGCACACCACACCAGAGACATGAACTCTCTTCAGCAAGATCACAGCCTCCAACATCTTTCAAGCAATTCCATCACATAAACCAAGGTGTTTGGGCTAGGACAAACATTCACAAGTTCCTGATCCAAAGAGACCATAAAGTCTACATACAAAGCCATACATAACCCATGAGTAGTCCATATGTAGAATATCAGCAAAGGCTCCTGCATATAGAGCATGTGTGCTGCAATATTCCACACACCACAATGATGTATGCCATCCTTTTAAGAAAGCACTTGTCTACCAACTTTTACTCCAGTGCAAACCACAATATAGCAAAATGCACATGTTTAATCATTTATTAAGCTGATTAGTCTTTGCAATACATTATTCTTATCATTCTTCCGTCATGCAGCTAGGCTACTTCCGTTATGCTTTCCATTCCACAATCTAGAGTCTTAAAGAATTCAAATTCCTGCTGTGTGACCTTCAGAGTCGCCTGCTTCACAACCCATGTGAGCTGTCTAGAACCACACAGGTGCTTCACTCTGGTAACGTTATTTACAGGTGGCAAGGGCAGCATATTTCTCCAGCAACATCTTTAGAGTTTGGCTTCCAATACCACTGACCATTCTCATGCGCTAAAGAGTCACAAGCATATTTTTACAATCACAATGATTGGCACCTTTCATGACACTTTTAAAGCCACCTGTGTTGAAAATCGTGCCCATGTCTCTAAGCAGCCATGTCTCAACACAGAAGATACTTCTCCAAAGCTCATGGGCACACCACACCAGAGACATGAACTCTCTTCAGCAAGATCACAGCCTCCAACATCTTTCAAGCAATTCCATCACATAAACCAAGCTGTTTGGGCTAGGACAAACATTCACAAGTTCCTGATCCAAAGAGACCATAAAGTCGACATACAAAGCCATACATAACCCATGAGTAGTCCATAAGTAGAATATCAGCAAAGGCTCCTGCATATAGAGCATGTGTGCTGCAATATTCCACACACCACAATGATGTATGCCATCCTTTTAAGAAAGCACTTGTATACCAACTTTTACTCCAGTGCAAACCACAATATAGCAAAATGCACATGTTTAATCATTTATTAAGCTGATTAGTCTTTGCAATACATTATTCTTATCATTCTTCCGTCATGCAGCTAGGCTACTTCCGTTATGCTTTCCATTCCACAATCTAGAGTCTTAAAGAATTCAAATTCCTGCTGTGTGACCTTCAGAGTCGCCTGCTTCACAACCCATGTGAGCTGTCTAGAACCACACAGGTGCTTCACTCTGGTAACGTTATTTACAGGTGGCAAGGGCAGCATATTTCTCCAGCAACATCTTTAGAGTTTGGCTTCCAATACCACTGACCATTCTCATGCGCTAAAGAGTCACAAGCATATTTTTACAATCACAATGATTGGCACCTTTCATGACACTTTTAAAGCCACCTGTGTTGAAAATCGTGCCCATGTCTCTAAGCAGCCATGTCTCAACACAGAAGATACTTCTCCAAAGCTCATGGGCACACCACACCAGAGACATGAACTCTCTTCAGCAAGATCACAGCCTCCAACATCTTTCAAGCAATTCCATCACATAAACCAAGCTGTTTGGGCTAGGACAAACATTCACAAGTTCCTGATCCAAAGAGACCATAAAGTCTACATACAAAGCCATACATAACCCATGAGTAGTCCATAAGTAGAATATCAGCAAAGGCTCCTGCATATAGAGCATGTGTGCTGCAATATTCCACACACCACAATGATGTATGCCATCCTTTTAAGAAAGCACTTGTATACCAACTTTTACTCCAGTGCAAACCACAATATAGCAAAATGCACATGTTTAATCATTTATTAAGCTGATTAGTCTTTGCAATACATTATTCTTATCATTCTTCCGTCATGCAGCTAGGCTACTTCCGTTATGCTTTCCATTCCACAATCTAGAGTCTTAAAGAATTCAAATTCCTGCTGTGTGACCTTCAGAGTCGCCTGCTTCACAACCCATGTGAGCTGTCTAGAACCACACAGGTGCTTCACTCTGGTAACGTTATTTACAGGTGGCAAGGGCAGCATATTTCTCCAGCAACATCTTTAGAGTTTGGCTTCCAATACCACTGACCATTCTCATGCGCTAAAGAGTCACAAGCATATTTTTACAATCACAATGATTGGCACCTTTCATGACACTTTTAAAGCCACCTGTGTTGAAAATCGTGCCCATGTCTCTAAGCAGCCATGTCTCAACACAGAAGATACTTCTCCAAAGCTCATGGGCACACCACACCAGAGACATGAACTCTCTTCAGCAAGATCACAGCCTCCAACATCTTTCAAGCAATTCCATCACATAAACCAAGCTGTTTGGGCTAGGACAAACATTCACAAGTTCCTGATCCAAAGAGACCATAAAGTCTACATACAAAGCCATACATAACCCATGAGTAGTCCATAAGTAGAATATCAACAAAGGCTCCTGCATATAGAGCATGTGTGCTGCAATATTCCACACACCACAATGATGTATGCCATCCTTTTAAGAAAGCACTTGTCTACCAACTTTTACTCCAGTGCAAACCACAATATAGCAAAATGCACATGTTTAATCATTTATTAAGCTGATTAGTCTTTGCAATACATTATTCTTATCATTCTTCCGTCATGCAGCTAGGCTACTTCCGTTATGCTTTCCATTCCACAATCTAGAGTCTTAAAGAATTCAAATTCCTGCTGTGTGACCTTCAGAGTCGCCTGCTTCACAACCCATGTGAGCTGTCTAGAACCACACAGGTGCTTCACTCTGGTAACGTTATTTACAGGTGGCAAGGGCAGCATATTTCTCCAGCAACATCTTTAGAGTTTGGCTTCCAATACCACTGACCATTCTCATGCGCTAAAGAGTCACAAGCATATTTTTACAATCACAATGATTGGCACCTTTCATGACACTTTTAAAGCCACCTGTGTTGAAAATCGTGCCCATGTCTCTAAGCAGCCATGTCTCAACACAGAAGATACTTCTCCAAAGCTCATGGGCACACCACACCAGAGACATGAACTCTCTTCAGCAAGATCACAGCCTCCAACATCTTTCAAGCAATTCCATCACATAAACCAAGCTGTTTGGGCTAGGACAAACATTCACAAGTTCCTGATCCAAAGAGACCATAAAGTCTACATACAAAGCCATACATAACCCATGAGTAGTCCATAAGTAGAATATCAGCAAAGGCTCCTGCATATAGAGCATGTGTGCTGCAATATTCCACACACCACAATGATGTATGCCATCCTTTTAAGAAAGCACTTGTCTACCAACTTTTACTCCAGTGCAAACCACAATATAGCAAAATGCACATGTTTAATCATTTATTAAGCTGATTAGTCTTTGCAATACATTATTCTTATCATTCTTCCGTCATGCAGCTAGGCTACTTCCGTTATGCTTTCCATTCCACAATCTAGAGTCTTAAAGAATTCAAATTCCTGCTGTGTGACCTTCAGAGTCGCCTGCTTCACAACCCATGTGAGCTGTCTAGAACCACACAGGTGCTTCACTCTGGTAACGTTATTTACAGGTGGCAAGGGCAGCATATTTCTCCAGCAACATCTTTAGAGTTTGGCTTCCAATACCACTGACCATTCTCATGCGCTAAAGAGTCACAAGCATATTTTTACAATCACAATGATTGGCACCTTTCATGACACTTTTAAAGCCACCTGTGTTGAAAATCGTGCCCATGTCTCTAAGCAGCCATGTCTCAACACAGAAGATACTTCTCCAAAGCTCATGGGCACACCACACCAGAGACATGAACTCTCTTCAGCAAGATCACAGCCTCCAACATCTTTCAAGCAATTCCATCACATAAACCAAGCTGTTTGGGCTAGGACAAACATTCACAAGTTCCTGATCCAAAGAGACCATAAAGTCTACATACAAAGCCATACATAACCCATGAGTAGTCCATAAGTAGAATATCAACAAAGGCTCCTGCATATAGAGCATGTGTGCTGCAATATTCCACACACCACAATGATGTATGCCATCCTTTTAAGAAAGCACTTGTCTACCAACTTTTACTCCAGTGCAAACCACAATATAGCAAAATGCACATGTTTAATCATTTATTAAGCTGATTAGTCTTTGCAATACATTATTCTTATCATTCTTCCGTCATGCAGCTAGGCTACTTCCGTTATGCTTTCCATTCCACAATCTAGAGTCTTAAAGAATTCAAATTCCTGCTGTGTGACCTTCAGAGTCGCCTGCTTCACAACCCATGTGAGCTGTCTAGAACCACACAGGTGCTTCACTCTGGTAACGTTATTTACAGGTGGCAAGGGCAGCATATTTCTCCAGCAACATCTTTAGAGTTTGGCTTCCAATACCACTGACCATTCTCATGCGCTAAAGAGTCACAAGCATATTTTTACAATCACAATGATTGGCACCTTTCATGACACTTTTAAAGCCACCTGTGTTGAAAATCGTGCCCATGTCTCTAAGCAGCCATGTCTCAACACAGAAGATACTTCTCCAAAGCTCATGGGCACACCACACCAGAGACATGAACTCTCTTCAGCAAGATCACAGCCTCCAACATCTTTCAAGCAATTCCATCACATAAACCAAGCTGTTTGGGCTAGGACAAACATTCACAAGTTCCTGATCCAAAGAGACCATAAAGTCTACATACAAAGCCATACATAACCCATGAGTAGTCCATAAGTAGAATATCAGCAAAGGCTCCTGCATATAGAGCATGTGTGCTGCAATATTCCACACACCACAATGATGTATGCCATCCTTTTAAGAAAGCACTTGTATACCAACTTTTACTCCAGTGCAAACCACAATATAGCAAAATGCACATGTTTAATCATTTATTAAGCTGATTAGTCTTTGCAATACATTATTCTTATCATTCTTCCGTCATGCAGCTAGGCTACTTCCGTTATGCTTTCCATTCCACAATCTAGAGTCTTAAAGAATTCAAATTCCTGCTGTGTGACCTTCAGAGTCGCCTGCTTCACAACCCATGTGAGCTGTCTAGAACCACACAGGTGCTTCACTCTGGTAACGTTATTTACAGGTGGCAAGGGCAGCATATTTCTCCAGCAACATCTTTAGAGTTTGGCTTCCAATACCACTGACCATTCTCATGCGCTAAAGAGTCACAAGCATATTTTTACAATCACAATGATTGGCACCTTTCATGACACTTTTAAAGCCACCTGTGTTGAAAATCGTGCCCATGTCTCTAAGCAGCCATGTCTCAACACAGAAGATACTTCTCCAAAGCTCATGGGCACACCACACCAGAGACATGAACTCTCTTCAGCAAGATCACAGCCTCCAACATCTTTCAAGCAATTCCATCACATAAACCAAGGTGTTTGGGCTAGGACAAACATTCACAAGTTCCTGATCCAAAGAGACCATAAAGTCTACATACAAAGCCATACATAACCCATGAGTAGTCCATATGTAGAATATCAGCAAAGGCTCCTGCATATAGAGCATGTGTGCTGCAATATTCCACACACCACAATGATGTATGCCATCCTTTTAAGAAAGCACTTGTCTACCAACTTTTACTCCAGTGCAAACCACAATATAGCAAAATGCACATGTTTAATCATTTATTAAGCTGATTAGTCTTTGCAATACATTATTCTTATCATTCTTCCGTCATGCAGCTAGGCTACTTCCGTTATGCTTTCCATTCCACAATCTAGAGTCTTAAAGAATTCAAATTCCTGCTGTGTGACCTTCAGAGTCGCCTGCTTCACAACCCATGTGAGCTGTCTAGAACCACACAGGTGCTTCACTCTGGTAACGTTATTTACAGGTGGCAAGGGCAGCATATTTCTCCAGCAACATCTTTAGAGTTTGGCTTCCAATACCACTGACCATTCTCATGCGCTAAAGAGTCACAAGCATATTTTTACAATCACAATGATTGGCACCTTTCATGACACTTTTAAAGCCACCTGTGTTGAAAATCGTGCCCATGTCTCTAAGCAGCCATGTCTCAACACAGAAGATACTTCTCCAAAGCTCATGGGCACACCACACCAGAGACATGAACTCTCTTCAGCAAGATCACAGCCTCCAACATCTTTCAAGCAATTCCATCACATAAACCAAGCTGTTTGGGCTAGGACAAACATTCACAAGTTCCTGATCCAAAGAGACCATAAAGTCGACATACAAAGCCATACATAACCCATGAGTAGTCCATAAGTAGAATATCAGCAAAGGCTCCTGCATATAGAGCATGTGTGCTGCAATATTCCACACACCACAATGATGTATGCCATCCTTTTAAGAAAGCACTTGTATACCAACTTTTACTCCAGTGCAAACCACAATATAGCAAAATGCACATGTTTAATCATTTATTAAGCTGATTAGTCTTTGCAATACATTATTCTTATCATTCTTCCGTCATGCAGCTAGGCTACTTCCGTTATGCTTTCCATTCCACAATCTAGAGTCTTAAAGAATTCAAATTCCTGCTGTGTGACCTTCAGAGTCGCCTGCTTCACAACCCATGTGAGCTGTCTAGAACCACACAGGTGCTTCACTCTGGTAACGTTATTTACAGGTGGCAAGGGCAGCATATTTCTCCAGCAACATCTTTAGAGTTTGGCTTCCAATACCACTGACCATTCTCATGCGCTAAAGAGTCACAAGCATATTTTTACAATCACAATGATTGGCACCTTTCATGACACTTTTAAAGCCACCTGTGTTGAAAATCGTGCCCATGTCTCTAAGCAGCCATGTCTCAACACAGAAGATACTTCTCCAAAGCTCATGGGCACACCACACCAGAGACATGAACTCTCTTCAGCAAGATCACAGCCTCCAACATCTTTCAAGCAATTCCATCACATAAACCAAGCTGTTTGGGCTAGGACAAACATTCACAAGTTCCTGATCCAAAGAGACCATAAAGTCTACATACAAAGCCATACATAACCCATGAGTAGTCCATAAGTAGAATATCAGCAAAGGCTCCTGCATATAGAGCATGTGTGCTGCAATATTCCACACACCACAATGATGTATGCCATCCTTTTAAGAAAGCACTTGTATACCAACTTTTACTCCAGTGCAAACCACAATATAGCAAAATGCACATGTTTAATCATTTATTAAGCTGATTAGTCTTTGCAATACATTATTCTTATCATTCTTCCGTCATGCAGCTAGGCTACTTCCGTTATGCTTTCCATTCCACAATCTAGAGTCTTAAAGAATTCAAATTCCTGCTGTGTGACCTTCAGAGTCGCCTGCTTCACAACCCATGTGAGCTGTCTAGAACCACACAGGTGCTTCACTCTGGTAACGTTATTTACAGGTGGCAAGGGCAGCATATTTCTCCAGCAACATCTTTAGAGTTTGGCTTCCAATACCACTGACCATTCTCATGCGCTAAAGAGTCACAAGCATATTTTTACAATCACAATGATTGGCACCTTTCATGACACTTTTAAAGCCACCTGTGTTGAAAATCGTGCCCATGTCTCTAAGCAGCCATGTCTCAACACAGAAGATACTTCTCCAAAGCTCATGGGCACACCACACCAGAGACATGAACTCTCTTCAGCAAGATCACAGCCTCCAACATCTTTCAAGCAATTCCATCACATAAACCAAGCTGTTTGGGCTAGGACAAACATTCACAAGTTCCTGATCCAAAGAGACCATAAAGTCTACATACAAAGCCATACATAACCCATGAGTAGTCCATAAGTAGAATATCAACAAAGGCTCCTGCATATAGAGCATGTGTGCTGCAATATTCCACACACCACAATGATGTATGCCATCCTTTTAAGAAAGCACTTGTCTACCAACTTTTACTCCAGTGCAAACCACAATATAGCAAAATGCACATGTTTAATCATTTATTAAGCTGATTAGTCTTTGCAATACATTATTCTTATCATTCTTCCGTCATGCAGCTAGGCTACTTCCGTTATGCTTTCCATTCCACAATCTAGAGTCTTAAAGAATTCAAATTCCTGCTGTGTGACCTTCAGAGTCGCCTGCTTCACAACCCATGTGAGCTGTCTAGAACCACACAGGTGCTTCACTCTGGTAACGTTATTTACAGGTGGCAAGGGCAGCATATTTCTCCAGCAACATCTTTAGAGTTTGGCTTCCAATACCACTGACCATTCTCATGCGCTAAAGAGTCACAAGCATATTTTTACAATCACAATGATTGGCACCTTTCATGACACTTTTAAAGCCACCTGTGTTGAAAATCGTGCCCATGTCTCTAAGCAGCCATGTCTCAACACAGAAGATACTTCTCCAAAGCTCATGGGCACACCACACCAGAGACATGAACTCTCTTCAGCAAGATCACAGCCTCCAACATCTTTCAAGCAATTCCATCACATAAACCAAGCTGTTTGGGCTAGGACAAACATTCACAAGTTCCTGATCCAAAGAGACCATAAAGTCTACATACAAAGCCATACATAACCCATGAGTAGTCCATAAGTAGAATATCAGCAAAGGCTCCTGCATATAGAGCATGTGTGCTGCAATATTCCACACACCACAATGATGTATGCCATCCTTTTAAGAAAGCACTTGTCTACCAACTTTTACTCCAGTGCAAACCACAATATAGCAAAATGCACATGTTTAATCATTTATTAAGCTGATTAGTCTTTGCAATACATTATTCTTATCATTCTTCCGTCATGCAGCTAGGCTACTTCCGTTATGCTTTCCATTCCACAATCTAGAGTCTTAAAGAATTCAAATTCCTGCTGTGTGACCTTCAGAGTCGCCTGCTTCACAACCCATGTGAGCTGTCTAGAACCACACAGGTGCTTCACTCTGGTAACGTTATTTACAGGTGGCAAGGGCAGCATATTTCTCCAGCAACATCTTTAGAGTTTGGCTTCCAATACCACTGACCATTCTCATGCGCTAAAGAGTCACAAGCATATTTTTACAATCACAATGATTGGCACCTTTCATGACACTTTTAAAGCCACCTGTGTTGAAAATCGTGCCCATGTCTCTAAGCAGCCATGTCTCAACACAGAAGATACTTCTCCAAAGCTCATGGGCACACCACACCAGAGACATGAACTCTCTTCAGCAAGATCACAGCCTCCAACATCTTTCAAGCAATTCCATCACATAAACCAAGCTGTTTGGGCTAGGACAAACATTCACAAGTTCCTGATCCAAAGAGACCATAAAGTCTACATACAAAGCCATACATAACCCATGAGTAGTCCATAAGTAGAATATCAACAAAGGCTCCTGCATATAGAGCATGTGTGCTGCAATATTCCACACACCACAATGATGTATGCCATCCTTTTAAGAAAGCACTTGTCTACCAACTTTTACTCCAGTGCAAACCACAATATAGCAAAATGCACATGTTTAATCATTTATTAAGCTGATTAGTCTTTGCAATACATTATTCTTATCATTCTTCCGTCATGCAGCTAGGCTACTTCCGTTATGCTTTCCATTCCACAATCTAGAGTCTTAAAGAATTCAAATTCCTGCTGTGTGACCTTCAGAGTCGCCTGCTTCACAACCCATGTGAGCTGTCTAGAACCACACAGGTGCTTCACTCTGGTAACGTTATTTACAGGTGGCAAGGGCAGCATATTTCTCCAGCAACATCTTTAGAGTTTGGCTTCCAATACCACTGACCATTCTCATGCGCTAAAGAGTCACAAGCATATTTTTACAATCACAATGATTGGCACCTTTCATGACACTTTTAAAGCCACCTGTGTTGAAAATCGTGCCCATGTCTCTAAGCAGCCATGTCTCAACACAGAAGATACTTCTCCAAAGCTCATGGGCACACCACACCAGAGACATGAACTCTCTTCAGCAAGATCACAGCCTCCAACATCTTTCAAGCAATTCCATCACATAAACCAAGCTGTTTGGGCTAGGACAAACATTCACAAGTTCCTGATCCAAAGAGACCATAAAGTCTACATACAAAGCCATACATAACCCATGAGTAGTCCATAAGTAGAATATCAGCAAAGGCTCCTGCATATAGAGCATGTGTGCTGCAATATTCCACACACCACAATGATGTATGCCATCCTTTTAAGAAAGCACTTGTATACCAACTTTTACTCCAGTGCAAACCACAATATAGCAAAATGCACATGTTTAATCATTTATTAAGCTGATTAGTCTTTGCAATACATTATTCTTATCATTCTTCCGTCATGCAGCTAGGCTACTTCCGTTATGCTTTCCATTCCACAATCTAGAGTCTTAAAGAATTCAAATTCCTGCTGTGTGACCTTCAGAGTCGCCTGCTTCACAACCCATGTGAGCTGTCTAGAACCACACAGGTGCTTCACTCTGGTAACGTTATTTACAGGTGGCAAGGGCAGCATATTTCTCCAGCAACATCTTTAGAGTTTGGCTTCCAATACCACTGACCATTCTCATGCGCTAAAGAGTCACAAGCATATTTTTACAATCACAATGATTGGCACCTTTCATGACACTTTTAAAGCCACCTGTGTTGAAAATCGTGCCCATGTCTCTAAGCAGCCATGTCTCAACACAGAAGATACTTCTCCAAAGCTCATGGGCACACCACACCAGAGACATGAACTCTCTTCAGCAAGATCACAGCCTCCAACATCTTTCAAGCAATTCCATCACATAAACCAAGCTGTTTGGGCTAGGACAAACATTCACAAGTTCCTGATCCAAAGAGACCATAAAGTCTACATACAAAGCCATAAATAACCCATGAATAGTCCATATACTGTTCACTAATTATATTTCTTATTACATTATATCCAGTCATCTTACAACAGTCCTCAGGACACGTATACTTCAAAAACGATAATAATTATCATTGGTCATTCTATAAAAAGAAGAAAATGTGAAATGTATTCTCACTATACCTGTTTAGAACAGTTTTGTAGATGTCAAAACTCATTACAAAGGCACAGACTTTATCAAAATGACAAACTTTAGAGGTTAGAAAGTTAACACTATTTAATTTGTAAATGAACAAAAATGCACGAGTGTCGCTTTAATTTGAAAAACGAATTGTTTTGTCTTGATTTGTTGTCCCGTTGCCTTGGTAAAATGCCTATAGCCTAAGGGCACGGCCTCCTTTTGATTATTCTTTTATTAATCTACAAAATAAAACATTTCAGTAACATAAACAGACACATGGCAAGGTAAACTAAATGGCACACATAATTACAGACATATTTAAAATAATTGTACATTATCGTAACGTAATACAGATGAATAGCGCAGCCACGGGGGCGCATGGGTAAGTGGGGAATGCCCCATTGGACCGAGGCAAATTACCCAAGAGGCCCCAGCGCGCCTCAGTTAAAAGATAGGTTTTACATGATGGTTAGGTTGTACAATTATTAAATACGTGTGTAATTGTTAGTATCATTTAGTTTAGCTTGCCTTGTGTCTGTTTATGTGACTGTACAGTCGTTGTCACTCCCGCCATGTTTGTGTCGCCATGTCATTAGACGAGTTCTTATATATCTTTTATGTGTAATTTAAATAAAAGGCGGAGTTTTCACATATCGACCGTGTGTGCAGCTGTTTTCCAGTGACTACAATCAAGTCCGTCTCCCTTTTAATTTGTAGATTAACAAAAACGCACGAGTGTCGCTTTAATTTGAAAAACTAATTGTTTTGACTTGATTTGTTGTCCCGTTGCCTTGGTAAAATGCCTATAGCCTAAGGGCACGGCCTCCTTTTGATTATTCTTTTAATAATTTACAAAATAAAACATTTCAGTAACATAAACAGACACAGGGCAAGGTAAACTAAATGGCACACATAATTACAGACATATTTAAAATAATTGTACATTATCGTAACGTAATACAGATGAATAGCGCAGCCACGGGGGCGCATGGGTAAGTGGGGAATGCCCCATTGGACCGAGGCAAATTACCCATGAGGCCCCAGCGCGGCTCAGTTAAAAGATAGGTTTATGATGGTTAGGTTGTACAATTATTAAATACGTGTGTAATTGTTAGTATCATTTAGTTTAGCTTGCCTTGTGTCTGTTTATGTGACTGTACAGTCGTTGTCACTCCCGCCATGTGTGTGTCGCCATCTCATAACACCTGTTCATATAAGAGTTTTATGGGTAAATTCAACACCATTAAAAGCTCCTACTTGTTTACCCTGTGTGCTACCATATTCCACCAACCACAATTATGTCTGTTATTCTTTTAAGAACCCATATGTCTATCAACTTTTACTCCAGTGCAAACCACAATATATCAAAATGCATATGTTTAATCATTTATTAAGCTGATTAGTCTTTGCAACACATTATTCTTATCATTCTTCCGTCATGCAGCTAGGCTACTTCCGTTATGCTTTCCATTCCACAATCTAGAGTCTTAAAGAATTCAAATTCCTGCTGTGTGACCTTCAGAGTCGCCTGCTTCACAACCCATGTGAGCTGTCTAGAACCACACAGGTGCTTCACTCTGATAACATTATTTACAGGTGGCAAGGGCAGCATATTTCTCCAGCAACATCTTTAGAGTTTGGCTTCCAATACCACTGACCATTCTCATGCGCTAAAGAGTCACAAGCATATTTTTACAATCACAATGATTGGCACCTTTCATGACACTTTTAAAGCCACCTGTGTTGAAAATCGTGCCCATGTCTCTAAGCAGCCATGTCTCAACACAGAAGATACTTCTCCAAAGCTCATGGGCACACCACACCAGAGACATGAACTCTCTTCAGCAAGATCACAGCCTCCAACATCTTTCAAGCAATTCCATCACATAAACCAAGCTGTTTGGGCTAGGACAAACATTCACAAGTTCCTGATCCAAAGAGACCATAAAGTCTACATACAAAGCCATACATAACCCATGAGTAGTCCATATGTAGAATATCAGCAAAGGCTCCTGCATATAGAGCATGTGTGCTGCAATATTCCACACACCACAATGATGTATGCCATCCTTTTAAGAAAGCACTTGTCTACCAACTTTTACTCCAGTGCAAACCACAATATAGCAAAATGCACATGTTTAATCATTTATTAAGCTGATTAGTCTTTGCAATACATTATTCTTATCATTCTTCCGTCATGCAGCTAGGCTACTTCCGTTATGCTTTCCATTCCACAATCTAGAGTCTTAAAGAATTCAAATTCCTGCTGTGTGACCTTCAGAGTCGCCTGCTTCACAACCCATGTGAGCTGTCTAGAACCACACAGGTGCTTCACTCTGGTAACGTTATTTACAGGTGGCAAGGGCAGCATATTTCTCCAGCAACATCTTTAGAGTTTGGCTTCCAATACCACTGACCATTCTCATGCGCTAAAGAGTCACAAGCATATTTTTACAATCACAATGATTGGCACCTTTCATGACACTTTTAAAGCCACCTGTGTTGAAAATCGTGCCCATGTCTCTAAGCAGCCATGTCTCAACACAGAAGATACTTCTCCAAAGCTCATGGGCACACCACACCAGAGACATGAACTCTCTTCAGCAAGATCACAGCCTCCAACATCTTTCAAGCAATTCCATCACATAAACCAAGCTGTTTGGGCTAGGACAAACATTCACAAGTTCCTGATCCAAAGAGACCATAAAGTCTACATACAAAGCCATACATAACCCATGAGTAGTCCATAAGTAGAATATCAGCAAAGGCTCCTGCATATAGAGCATGTGTGCTGCAATATTCCACACACCACAATGATGTATGCCATCCTTTTAAGAAAGCACTTGTATACCAACTTTTACTCCAGTGCAAACCACAATATAGCAAAATGCACATGTTTAATCATTTATTAAGCTGATTAGTCTTTGCAATACATTATTCTTATCATTCTTCCGTCATGCAGCTAGGCTACTTCCGTTATGCTTTCCATTCCACAATCTAGAGTCTTAAAGAATTCAAATTCCTGCTGTGTGACCTTCAGAGTCGCCTGCTTCACAACCCATGTGGGCTGTCTAGAACCACACAGGTGCTTCACTCTGGTAACGTTATTTACAGGTGGCAAGGGCAGCATATTTCTCCAGCAACATCTTTAGAGTTTGGCTTCCAATACCACTGACCATTCTCATGCGCTAAAGAGTCACAAGCATATTTTTACAATCACAATGATTGGCACCTTTCATGACACTTTTAAAGCCACCTGTGTTGAAAATCGTGCCCATGTCTCTAAGCAGCCATGTCTCAACACAGAAGATACTTCTCCAAAGCTCATGGGCACACCACACCAGAGACATGAACTCTCTTCAGCAAGATCACAGCCTCCAACATCTTTCAAGCAATTCCATCACATAAACCAAGCTGTTTGGGATAGGACAAACATTCACAAGTTCCTGATCCAAAGAGACCATAAAGTCTACATACAAAGCCATAAATAACCCATGAATAGTCCATATACTGTTCACTAATTATATTTCTTATTACATTATATCCAGTCATCTTACAACAGTCCTCAGGACATGTATACTTCAAAAACGCTAATAATTATCATTGGTCATTCTATAAAAAGAAGAAAATGTGAAATGTATTCTCACTATACCTGTTTAGAACAGTTTTGTAGATGTCAAAACTCATTACAAAGGCACAGACTTTATCAAAATGACAAACTTTAGAGGTTAGAAAGTTAACACTATTTAATTTGTAAATGAACAAAAATGCACGAGTGTCGCTTTAATTTGAAAAACGAATTGTTTTGTCTTGATTTGTTGTCCCGTTGCCTTGGTAAAATGCCTATAGCCTAAGGGCACGGCCTCCTTTTGATTATTCTTTTAATGATCTACAAAATAAAACATTTCAGTAACATAAACAGACACAGGGCAAGGTAAACTAAATGGCACACATAATTACAGACATATTTAAAATAATTGTACATTATCGTAACGTAATACAGATGAATAGCGCAGCCACGGGGGCGCATGGGTAAGTGGGGAATGCCCCATTGGACCGAGGCAAATTACCCATGAGGCCCCAGCGCGGCTCAGTTAAAAGATAGGTTTATGATGGTTAGGTTGTACAATTATTAAATACGTGTGTAATTGTTAGTATCATTTAGTTTAGCTTGCCTTGTGTCTGTTTATGTGACTGTACAGTCGTTGTCACTCCCGCCATGTTTGTGTCGCCATGTCATTAGACGAGTTCTTATATATCTTTTATGTGTAATTTAAGTTAAAGGCGGAGTTTTCACATATCGACCGTGTGTGCAGCTGTTTTCCAGTGACTACAATCAAGTTCGTCTCCCTTTTAATTTGTAGATTTACAAAAACGCACGAGTGTCGCTTTAATTTGAAAAACTAATTGTTTTGACTTGATTTGTTGTCCCGTTGCCTTGGTAAAATGCCTATAGCCTAAGGGCACGGCCTCCTTTTGATTATTCTTTTAATGATCTACAAAATAAAACATTTCAGTAACATAAACAGACACAGGGCAAGGTAAACTAAATGGCACACATAATTACAGACATATTTAAAATAATTGTACATTATCGTAACGTAATACAGATGAATAGCGCAGCCACGGGGGCGCATGGGTAAGTGGGGAATGCCCCATTGGACCGAGGCAAATTACCCAAGAGGCCCCAGCGCGCCTCAGTTAAAAGATAGGTTTATGATGGTTAGGTTGTACAATTATTAAATACGTGTGTAATTGTTAGTATCATTTAGTTTAGCTTTCACTTGTGTCTGTTTATGTGACTGTACAGTCGTTGTCACTCCCGCCATGTTTGTGTCGCCATGTCATTAGACGTGTTCTTATATATCTTTTATGTGTAATTTAAATAAAAGGCTGAGTTTTCACATATCGACCGTGTGTGCAGCTGTTTTCCAGTGACTACAATCAAGTCCGTCTCCCTTTTAATTTGTAGATTTACAAAAACGCACGAGTGTCGCTTTAATTTGAAAAACTAATTGTTTTGACTTGATTTGTTGTCCCGTTGCCTTGGTAAAATGCCTATAGCCTAAGGGCACGGCCTCCTTTTGATTATTCTTTTAATAATTTACAAAATAAAACATTTCAGTAACATAAACAGACACAGGGCAAGGTAAACTAAATGGCACACATAATTACAGACATATTTAAAATAATTGTACATTATCGTAACGTAATACAGATGAATAGCGCAGCCACGGGGGCGCATGGGTAAGTGGGGAATGCCCCATTGGACCGAGGCAAATTACCCATGAGGCCCCAGCGCGGCTCAGTTAAAAGATAGGTTTATGATGGTTAGGTTGTACAATTATTAAATACGTGTGTAATTGTTAGTATCATTTAGTTTAGCTTGCCTTGTGTCTGTTTATGTGACTGTACAGTCGTTGTCACTCCCGCCATGTGTGTGTCGCCATCTCATAACACCTGTTCATATAAGAGTTTTATGGGTAAATTCAACATCATTAAAAGCTCCTACTTGTTTACCCTGTGTGCTACCATATTCCACCAACCACAATTATGTCTGTTATTCTTTTAAGAACCCATATGTCTATCAACTTTTACTCCAGTGCAAACCACAATATAGCAAAATGCATATGTTTAATCATTTATTAAGCTGATTAGTCTTTGCAACACATTATTCTTATCATTCTTCCGTCATGCAGCTAGGCTACTTCCGTTATGCTTTCCATTCCACAATCTAGAGTCTTAAAGAATTCAAATTCCTGCTGTGTGACCTTCAGAGTCGCCTGCTTCACAACCCATGTGAGCTGTCTAGAACCACACAGGTGCTTCACTCTGGTAACGTTATTTACAGGTGGCAAGGGCAGCATATTTCTCCAGCAACATCTTTAGAGTTTGGCTTCCAATACCACTGACCATTCTCATGCGCTAAAGAGTCACAAGCATATTTTTACAATCACAATGATTGGCACCTTTCATGACACTTTTAAAGCCACCTGTGTTGAAAATCGTGCCCATGTCTCTAAGCAGCCATGTCTCAACACAGAAGATACTTCTCCAAAGCTCATGGGCACACCACACCAGAGACATGAACTCTCTTCAGCAAGATCACAGCCTCCAACATCTTTCAAGCAATTCCATCACATAAACCAAGCTGTTTGGGCTAGGACAAACATTCACAAGTTCCTGATCCAAAGAGACCATAAAGTCTACATACAAAGCCATACATAACCCATGAGTAGTCCATAAGTAGAATATCAACAAAGGCTCCTGCATATAGAGCATGTGTGCTGCAATATTCCACACACCACAATGATGTATGCCATCCTTTTAAGAAAGCACTTGTCTACCAACTTTTACTCCAGTGCAAACCACAATATAGCAAAATGCACATGTTTAATCATTTATTAAGCTGATTAGTCTTTGCAATACATTATTCTTATCATTCTTCCGTCATGCAGCTAGGCTACTTCCGTTATGCTTTCCATTCCACAATCTAGAGTCTTAAAGAATTCAAATTCCTGCTGTGTGACCTTCAGAGTCGCCTGCTTCACAACCCATGTGAGCTGTCTAGAACCACACAGGTGCTTCACTCTGGTAACGTTATTTACAGGTGGCAAGGGCAGCATATTTCTCCAGCAACATCTTTAGAGTTTGGCTTCCAATACCACTGACCATTCTCATGCGCTAAAGAGTCACAAGCATATTTTTACAATCACAATGATTGGCACCTTTCATGACACTTTTAAAGCCACCTGTGTTGAAAATCGTGCCCATGTCTCTAAGCAGCCATGTCTCAACACAGAAGATACTTCTCCAAAGCTCATGGGCACACCACACCAGAGACATGAACTCTCTTCAGCAAGATCACAGCCTCCAACATCTTTCAAGCAATTCCATCACATAAACCAAGGTGTTTGGGCTAGGACAAACATTCACAAGTTCCTGATCCAAAGAGACCATAAAGTCTACATACAAAGCCATACATAACCCATGAGTAGTCCATATGTAGAATATCAGCAAAGGCTCCTGCATATAGAGCATGTGTGCTGCAATATTCCACACACCACAATGATGTATGCCATCCTTTTAAGAAAGCACTTGTCTACCAACTTTTACTCCAGTGCAAACCACAATATAGCAAAATGCACATGTTTAATCATTTATTAAGCTGATTAGTCTTTGCAATACATTATTCTTATCATTCTTCCGTCATGCAGCTAGGCTACTTCCGTTATGCTTTCCATTCCACAATCTAGAGTCTTAAAGAATTCAAATTCCTGCTGTGTGACCTTCAGAGTCGCCTGCTTCACAACCCATGTGAGCTGTCTAGAACCACACAGGTGCTTCACTCTGGTAACGTTATTTACAGGTGGCAAGGGCAGCATATTTCTCCAGCAACATCTTTAGAGTTTGGCTTCCAATACCACTGACCATTCTCATGCGCTAAAGAGTCACAAGCATATTTTTACAATCACAATGATTGGCACCTTTCATGACACTTTTAAAGCCACCTGTGTTGAAAATCGTGCCCATGTCTCTAAGCAGCCATGTCTCAACACAGAAGATACTTCTCCAAAGCTCATGGGCACACCACACCAGAGACATGAACTCTCTTCAGCAAGATCACAGCCTCCAACATCTTTCAAGCAATTCCATCACATAAACCAAGCTGTTTGGGCTAGGACAAACATTCACAAGTTCCTGATCCAAAGAGACCATAAAGTCTACATACAAAGCCATACATAACCCATGAGTAGTCCATAAGTAGAATATCAGCAAAGGCTCCTGCATATAGAGCATGTGTGCTGCAATATTCCACACACCACAATGATGTATGCCATCCTTTTAAGAAAGCACTTGTATACCAACTTTTACTCCAGTGCAAACCACAATATAGCAAAATGCACATGTTTAATCATTTATTAAGCTGATTAGTCTTTGCAATACATTATTCTTATCATTCTTCCGTCATGCAGCTAGGCTACTTCCGTTATGCTTTCCATTCCACAATCTAGAGTCTTAAAGAATTCAAATTCCTGCTGTGTGACCTTCAGAGTCGCCTGCTTCACAACCCATGTGAGCTGTCTAGAACCACACAGGTGCTTCACTCTGGTAACGTTATTTACAGGTGGCAAGGGCAGCATATTTCTCCAGCAACATCTTTAGAGTTTGGCTTCCAATACCACTGACCATTCTCATGCGCTAAAGAGTCACAAGCATATTTTTACAATCACAATGATTGGCACCTTTCATGACACTTTTAAAGCCACCTGTGTTGAAAATCGTGCCCATGTCTCTAAGCAGCCATGTCTCAACACAGAAGATACTTCTCCAAAGCTCATGGGCACACCACACCAGAGACATGAACTCTCTTCAGCAAGATCACAGCCTCCAACATCTTTCAAGCAATTCCATCACATAAACCAAGCTGTTTGGGCTAGGACAAACATTCACAAGTTCCTGATCCAAAGAGACCATAAAGTCTACATACAAAGCCATACATAACCCATGAGTAGTCCATAAGTAGAATATCAGCAAAGGCTCCTGCATATAGAGCATGTGTGCTGCAATATTCCACACACCACAATGATGTATGCCATCCTTTTAAGAAAGCACTTGTATACCAACTTTTACTCCAGTGCAAACCACAATATAGCAAAATGCACATGTTTAATCATTTATTAAGCTGATTAGTCTTTGCAATACATTATTCTTATCATTCTTCCGTCATGCAGCTAGGCTACTTCCGTTATGCTTTCCATTCCACAATCTAGAGTCTTAAAGAATTCAAATTCCTGCTGTGTGACCTTCAGAGTCGCCTGCTTCACAACCCATGTGAGCTGTCTAGAACCACACAGGTGCTTCACTCTGGTAACGTTATTTACAGGTGGCAAGGGCAGCATATTTCTCCAGCAACATCTTTAGAGTTTGGCTTCCAATACCACTGACCATTCTCATGTGCTAAAGAGTCACAAGCATATTTTTACAATCACAATGATTGGCACCTTTCATGACACTTTTAAAGCCACCTGTGTTGAAAATCGTGCCCATGTCTCTAAGCAGCCATGTCTCAACACAGAAGATACTTCTCCAAAGCTCATGGGCACACCACACCAGAGACATGAACTCTCTTCAGCAAGATCACAGCCTCCAACATCTTTCAAGCAATTCCATCACATAAACCAAGCTGTTTGGGCTAGGACAAACATTCACAAGTTCCTGATCCAAAGAGACCATAAAGTCTACATACAAAGCCATAAATAACCCATGAATAGTCCATATACTGTTCACTAATTATATTTCTTATTACATTATATCCAGTCATCTTACAACAGTCCTCAGGACACGTATACTTCAAAAACGATAATAATTATCATTGGTCATTCTATAAAAAGAAGAAAATGTGAAATGTATTCTCACTATACCTGTTTAGAACAGTTTTGTAGATGTCAAAACTCATTACAAAGGCACAGACTTTATCAAAATGACAAACTTTAGAGGTTAGAAAGTTAACACTATTTAATTTGTAAATGAACAAAAATGCACGAGTGTCGCTTTAATTTGAAAAACGAATTGTTTTGTCTTCATTTGTTGTCCCGTTGCCTTGGTAAAATGCCTATAGCCTAAGGGCACGGCCTCCTTTTGATTATTCTTTTATTAATCTACAAAATAAAACTTTTCAGTCACATAAACAGACACAGGGCAAGGTAAACTAAATGGCACACATAATTACAGACATATTTAAAATAATTGTACATTATCGTAACGTAATACAGATGAATAGCGCAGCCACGGGGGCGCATGGGTAAGTGGGGAATGCCCCATTGGACCGAGGCAAATTACCCATGAGGCCCCAGCGCGGCTCAGTTAAAAGATAGGTTTATGATGGTTAGGTTGTACAATTATTAAATACGTGTGTAATTGTTAGTATCATTTAGTTTAGCTTGCCTTGTGTCTGTTTATGTGACTGTACAGTCGTTGTCACTCCCGCCATGTTTGTGTCGCCATGTCATTAGACGAGTTCTTATATATCTTTTATGTGTATTTTAAATTAAAGGCGAAGTTTTCACATATCAACCGTGTGTGCAGCTGTTTTCCAGTGACTACAATCAAGTCCGTCTCCCTTTTAATTTGTAGATTTACAAAAACGCACGAGTGTCGCTTTAATTTGAAAAACTAATTGTTTTGACTTGATTTGTTGTCCCGTTGCCTTGGTAAAATGCCTATAGCCTAAGGGCACGGCCTCCTTTTGATTATTCTTTTAATGATCTACAAAATAAAACATTTCAGTAACATAAACAGACACATGGCAAGGTAAACTAAATGGCACACATAATTACAGACATATTTAAAATAATTGTACATTATCGTAACGTAATACAGATGAATAGCGCAGCCACGGGGGCGCATGGGTAAGTGGGGAATGCCCCATTGGACCGAGGCAAATTACCCAAGAGGCCCCAGCGCGCCTCAGTTAAAAGATAGGTTTTACATGATGGTTAGGTTGTACAATTATTAAATACGTGTGTAATTGTTAGTATCATTTAGTTTAGCTTGCCTTGTGTCTGTTTATGTGACTGTACAGTCGTTGTCACTCCCGCCCTACATCATCCAATTGCACACCCGGAGAGCCAACCGCAGTTTTAGACCTGCAGTTCTAGACCTGCAGTTCTAGACGTGCCGTAGTTTTAGATGTATGTAACGTAATATCCAGATAGTGTTTTAGTATGTCGCGGGAGCAGATGGAAGAATATTTATAAGCAACAATAATATATGATAGATATATGATAATGTCTGAAGGTAATTTTTGGGTTATCGTAATGTTTATGTCATGAAGGATGAATCTGACTAGCGTTAGTGTGTCTTGGTTCGTTAGTTCTGGCTACCTTTATGGCTACTTAGTAGCTACTTTGATTAAATTTGAAACAACTTAAAGGAAGGAAATTAGCACTTACTACGCTACTATTAATACTAAAAGTAGTAAGCAAGCTAAAGTAGCATTTCCCCATCATTATTAACCCATAAGAACCCAGACTATGTTCTGAATATTGATACAATTGAGCATATTAATATATGATACACATATATTTAGTCTGCTAAATGCCATAAATGTAAATGTAAATATGATCGGTCTGAAGGTCATTTTTGTGTTATCGTAATGTTTATGTCATGAAGGATGAATCTGGCTAGCGTTAGTGTGTCTTAGTTCGTTAGTTCTGGCTACCTTTATGACTACTTTGTAGCTACTTCGACTTTGAGAGAAATGCTAGTCCTGCGAACGTAAATTTTTGCCGGGGGGGGGGGGGGTGGTGGCGAACGTAAAATGGACAAAAATTTGTATTATATTGCGATCGATCGGTCGCCAGCGAACTGGTAACTCATTGAATCATAGATATGGATCAGAGGTAAATAAACTAGATTTTTTTTCGGCGTGAGTAATCGGATGTGTGGCGTGTGAGCGAAAAACCCCAAGTATCACATAATATTTGCTAGTTGCATGCCAATGAAGGTATACGAGTAAAATAAATCACTCCTAACATTCTGGAAACGTATGCTTACTCACTGAAAGCATCCTGACATTATGCAATTTTTGCTGATTTTTAATACAAAATAGCCTATGCCAGTAATCCAGTTGTTTAATTAAAAATAAAATATCTTCAGGAGACAAGCTGTGTGTGTAAATGACAAAATTAATCAAAACTCCCTAAAAGAACAGGGAAAATGAGGCGTACTACTTCTATTTAAATACAAAATGTGGTGTACATTATCGTTTAAAACTTGTCAAATGTTATAGATTTGGCTAAAACAATTCAGAATCAATGGGCTTATTTAACAAATAAACAATGGATTATTACAATATACAAGCCCCTGAGCCTACGGCATGCATTGGAACTGCTGGTCTAGAACTGCGGTTGGCTGTCGTTAGCTACATTCCGAGCCGCTAGGTGGCGCATGGCTAAAACTACAGCACGTCTAGAACTGCAGGTCTAAAACTGCAGGTCTAGAACTGCAGTTGGCTCTCCGGCTGTGCAATTGGATGCATCTCCTCCCGCCATGTTTGTGTCGCCATGTCATTAGACGAGTTCTTATATATCTTTTATGCGTAATTTAAATAAAAGGCGGAGTTTTCACATATCGACCGTGTGTGCAGCTGTTTTCCAGTGACTACAATCAAGTCCGTCTCCCTTTTAATTTGTAGATTTACAAAAACGCACGAGTGTCGCTTTAATTTGAAAAACTAATTGTTTTGACTTGATTTGTTGTCCCGTTGCCTTGGTAAAATGCCTATAGCCTAAGGGCACGGCCTCCTTTTGATTATTCTTTTAATAATTTACAAAATAAAACATTTCAGTAACATAAACAGACACAGGGCAAGGTAAACTAAATGGCACACATAATTACAGACATATTTAAAATAATTGTACATTATCGTAACGTAATACAGATGAATAGCGCAGCCACGGGGGCGCATGGGTAAGTGGGGAATGCCCCATTGGACCGAGGCAAATTACCCATGAGGCCCCAGCGCGGCTCAGTTAAAAGATAGGTTTATGATGGTTAGGTTGTACAATTATTAAATACGTGTGTAATTGTTAGTATCATTTAGTTTAGCTTGCCTTGTGTCTGTTTATGTGACTGTACAGTCGTTGTCACTCCCGCCATGTGTGTGTCGCCATCTCATAACACCTGTTCATATAAGAGTTTTATGGGTAAATTCAACACCATTAAAAGCTCCTATTTGTTTACCCTGTGTGCTACCATATTCCACCAACCACAATTATGTCTGTTATTCTTTTAAGAACCCATATGTCTATCAACTTTTACTCCAGTGCAAACCACAATATATCAAAATGCATATGTTTAATCATTTATTAAGCTGATTAGTCTTTGCAACACATTATTCTTATCATTCTTCCGTCATGCAGCTAGGCTACTTCCGTTATGCTTTCCATTCCACAATCTAGAGTCTTAAAGAATTCAAATTCCTGCTGTGTGACCTTCAGAGTCGCCTGCTTCACAACCCATGTGAGCTGTCTAGAACCACACAGGTGCTTCACTCTGGTAACGTTATTTACAGGTGGCAAGGGCAGCATATTTCTCCAGCAACATCTTTAGAGTTTGGCTTCCAATACCACTGACCATTCTCATGCGCTAAAGAGTCACAAGCATATTTTTACAATCACAATGATTGGCACCTTTCATGACACTTTTAAAGCCACCTGTGTTGAAAATCGTGCCCATGTCTCTAAGCAGCCATGTCTCAACACAGAAGATACTTCTCCAAAGCTCATGGGCACACCACACCAGAGACATGAACTCTCTTCAGCAAGATCACAGCCTCCAACATCTTTCAAGCAATTCCATCACATAAACCAAGCTGTTTGGGCTAGGACAAACATTCACAAGTTCCTGATCCAAAGAGACCATAAAGTCTACATACAAAGCCATACATAACCCATGAGTAGTCCATAAGTAGAATATCAGCAAAGGCTCCTGCATATAGAGCATGTGTGCTGCAATATTCCACACACCACAATGATGTATGCCATCCTTTTAAGAAAGCACTTGTATACCAACTTTTACTCCAGTGCAAACCACAATATAGCAAAATGCACATGTTTAATCATTTATTAAGCTGATTAGTCTTTGCAATACATTATTCTTATCATTCTTCCGTCATGCAGCTAGGCTACTTCCGTTATGCTTTCCATTCCACAATCTAGAGTCTTAAAGAATTCAAATTCCTGCTGTGTGACCTTCAGAGTCGCCTGCTTCACAACCCATGTGAGCTGTCTAGAACCACACAGGTGCTTCACTCTGGTAACGTTATTTACAGGTGGCAAGGGCAGCATATTTCTCCAGCAACATCTTTAGAGTTTGGCTTCCAATACCACTGACCATTCTCATGCGCTAAAGAGTCACAAGCATATTTTTACAATCACAATGATTGGCACCTTTCATGACACTTTTAAAGCCACCTGTGTTGAAAATCGTGCCCATGTCTCTAAGCAGCCATGTCTCAACACAGAAGATACTTCTCCAAAGCTCATGGGCACACCACACCAGAGACATGAACTCTCTTCAGCAAGATCACAGCCTCCAACATCTTTCAAGCAATTCCATCACATAAACCAAGCTGTTTGGGCTAGGACAAACATTCACAAGTTCCTGATCCAAAGAGACCATAAAGTCTACATACAAAGCCATACATAACCCATGAGTAGTCCATAAGTAGAATATCAGCAAAGGCTCCTGCATATAGAGCATGTGTGCTGCAATATTCCACACACCACAATGATGTATGCCATCCTTTTAAGAAAGCACTTGTATACCAACTTTTACTCCAGTGCAAACCACAATATAGCAAAATGCACATGTTTAATCATTTATTAAGCTGATTAGTCTTTGCAATACATTATTCTTATCATTCTTCCGTCATGCAGCTAGGCTACTTCCGTTATGCTTTCCATTCCACAATCTAGAGTCTTAAAGAATTCAAATTCCTGCTGTGTGACCTTCAGAGTCGCCTGCTTCACAACCCATGTGAGCTGTCTAGAACCACACAGGTGCTTCACTCTGGTAACGTTATTTACAGGTGGCAAGGGCAGCATATTTCTCCAGCAACATCTTTAGAGTTTGGCTTCCAATACCACTGACCATTCTCATGCGCTAAAGAGTCACAAGCATATTTTTACAATCACAATGATTGGCACCTTTCATGACACTTTTAAAGCCACCTGTGTTGAAAATCGTGCCCATGTCTCTAAGCAGCCATGTCTCAACACAGAAGATACTTCTCCAAAGCTCATGGGCACACCACACCAGAGACATGAACTCTGTTCAGCAAGATCACAGCCTCCAACATCTTTCAAGCAATTCCATCACATAAACCAAGCTGTTTGGGCTAGGACAAACATTCACAAGTTCCTGATCCAAAGAGACCATAAAGTCTACATACAAAGCCATACATAACCCATGAGTAGTCCATATGTAGAATATCAGCAAAGGCTCCTGCATATAGAGCATGTGTGCTGCAATATTCCACACACCACAATGATGTATGCCATCCTTTTAAGAAAGCACTTGTCTACCAACTTTTACTCCTGTGCAAACCACAATATAGCAAAATGCACATGTTTAATCATTTATTAAGCTGATTAGTCTTTGCAATACATTATTCTTATCATTCTTCCGTCATGCAGCTAGGCTACTTCCGTTATGCTTTCCATTCCACAATCTAGAGTCTTAAAGAATTCAAATTCCTGCTGTGTGACCTTCAGAGTTGCCTGCTTCACAACCCATGTGAGCTGTCTAGAACCACACAGGTGCTTCACTCTGGTAACGTTATTTACAGGTGGCAAGGGCAGCATATTTCTCCAGCAACATCTTTAGAGTTTGGCTTCCAATACCACTGACCATTCTCATGCGCTAAAGAGTCACAAGCATATTTTTACAATCACAATGATTGGCACCTTTCATGACACTTTTAAAGCCACCTGTGTTGAAAATCGTGCCCATGTCTCTAAGCAGCCATGTCTCAACACAGAAGATACTTCTCCAAAGCTCATGGGCACACCACACCAGAGACATGAACTCTCTTCAGCAAGATCACAGCCTCCAACATCTTTCAAGCAATTCCATCACATAAACCAAGCTGTTTGGGCTAGGACAAACATTCACAAGTTCCTGATCCAAAGAGACCATAAAGTCTACATACAAAGCCATACATAACCCATGAGTAGTCCATAAGTAGAATATCAGCAAAGGCTCCTGCATATAGAGCATGTGTGCTGCAATATTCCACACACCACAATGATGTATGCCATCCTTTTAAGAAAGCACTTGTATACCAACTTTTACTCCAGTGCAAACCACAATATAGCAAAATGCACATGTTTAATCATTTATTAAGCTGATTAGTCTTTGCAATACATTATTCTTATCATTCTTCCGTCGTGCAGCTAGGCTACTTCCGTTATGCTTTCCATTCCACAATCTAGAGTCTTAAAGAATTCAAATTCCTGCTGTGTGACCTTCAGAGTCGCCTGCTTCACAACCCATGTGAGCTGTCTAGAACCACACAGGTGCTTCACTCTGGTAACGTTATTTACAGGTGGCAAGGGCAGCATATTTCTCCAGCAACATCTTTAGAGTTTGGCTTCCAATACCACTGACCATTCTCATGCGCTAAAGAGTCACAAGCATATTTTTACAATCACAATGATTGGCACCTTTCATGACACTTTTAAAGCCACCTGTGTTGAAAATCGTGCCCATGTCTCTAAGCAGCCATGTCTCAACACAGAAGATACTTCTCTAAAGCTCATGGGCACACCACACCAGAGACATGAACTCTCTTCAGCAAGATCACAGCCTCCAACATCTTTCAAGCAATTCCATCACATAAACCAAGCTGTTTGGGCTAGGACAAACATTCACAAGTTCCTGATCCACAGAGACCATAAAGTCTACATACAAAGCCATACATAACCCATGAGTAGTCCATAAGTAGAATATCAGCAAAGGCTCCTGCATATAGAGCATGTGTGCTGCAATATTCCACACACCACAATGATGTATGCCATCCTTTTAAGAAAGCACTTGTATACCAACTTTTACTCCAGTGCAAACCACAATATAGCAAAATGCACATGTTTAATCATTTATTAAGCTGATTAGTCTTTGCAATACATTATTCTTATCATTCTTCCGTCATGCAGCTAGGCTACTTCCGTTATGCTTTCCATTCCACAATCTAGAGTCTTAAAGAATTCAAATTCCTGCTGTGTGACCTTCAGAGTCGCCTGCTTCACAACCCATGTGAGCTGTCTAGAACCACACAGGTGCTTCACTCTGGTAACGTTATTTACAGGTGGCAAGGGCAGCATATTTCTCCAGCAACATCTTTAGAGTTTGGCTTCCAATACCACTGACCATTCTCATGCGCTAAAGAGTCACAAGCATATTTTTACAATCACAATGATTGGCACCTTTCATGACACTTTTAAAGCCACCTGTGTTGAAAATCGTGCCCATGTCTCTAAGCAGCCATGTCTCAACACAGAAGATACTTCTCCAAAGCTCATGGGCACACCACACCAGAGACATGAACTCTCTTCAGCAAGATCACAGCCTCCAACATCTTTCAAGCAATTCCATCACATAAACCAAGGTGTTTGGGCTAGGACAAACATTCACAAGTTCCTGATCCAAAGAGACCATAAAGTCTACATACAAAGCCATACATAACCCATGAGTAGTCCATATGTAGAATATCAGCAAAGGCTCCTGCATATAGAGCATGTGTGCTGCAATATTCCACACACCACAATGATGTATGCCATCCTTTTAAGAAAGCACTTGTCTACCAACTTTTACTCCAGTGCAAACCACAATATAGCAAAATGCACATGTTTAATCATTTATTAAGCTGATTAGTCTTTGCAATACATTATTCTTATCATTCTTCCGTCATGCAGCTAGGCTACTTCCGTTATGCTTTCCATTCCACAATCTAGAGTCTTAAAGAATTCAAATTCCTGCTGTGTGACCTTCAGAGTCGCCTGCTTCACAACCCATGTGAGCTGTCTAGAACCACACAGGTGCTTCACTCTGGTAACGTTATTTACAGGTGGCAAGGGCAGCATATTTCTCCAGCAACATCTTTAGAGTTTGGCTTCCAATACCACTGACCATTCTCATGCGCTAAAGAGTCACAAGCATATTTTTACAATCACAATGATTGGCACCTTTCATGACACTTTTAAAGCCACCTGTGTTGAAAATCGTGCCCATGTCTCTAAGCAGCCATGTCTCAACACAGAAGATACTTCTCCAAAGCTCATGGGCACACCACACCAGAGACATGAACTCTCTTCAGCAAGATCACAGCCTCCAACATCTTTCAAGCAATTCCATCACATAAACCAAGCTGTTTGGGCTAGGACAAACATTCACAAGTTCCTGATCCAAAGAGACCATAAAGTCTACATACAAAGCCATACATAACCCATGAGTAGTCCATAAGTAGAATATCAGCAAAGGCTCCTGCATATAGAGCATGTGTGCTGCAATATTCCACACACCACAATGATGTATGCCATCCTTTTAAGAAAGCACTTGTCTACCAACTTTTACTCCAGTGCAAACCACAATATAGCAAAATGCACATGTTTAATCATTTATTAAGCTGATTAGTCTTTGCAATACATTATTCTTATCATTCTTCCGTCATGCAGCTAGGCTACTTCCGTTATGCTTTCCATTCCACAATCTAGAGTCTTAAAGAATTCAAATTCCTGCTGTGTGACCTTCAGAGTCGCCTGCTTCACAACCCATGTGAGCTGTCTAGAACCACACAGGTGCTTCACTCTGGTAACGTTATTTACAGGTGGCAAGGGCAGCATATTTCTCCAGCAACATCTTTAGAGTTTGGCTTCCAATACCACTGACCATTCTCATGCGCTAAAGAGTCACAAGCATATTTTTACAATCACAATGATTGGCACCTTTCATGACACTTTTAAAGCCACCTGTGTTGAAAATCGTGCCCATGTCTCTAAGCAGCCATGTCTCAACACAGAAGATACTTCTCCAAAGCTCATGGGCACACCACACCAGAGACATGAACTCTCTTCAGCAAGATCACAGCCTCCAACATCTTTCAAGCAATTCCATCACATAAACCAAGCTGTTTGGGCTAGGACAAACATTCACAAGTTCCTGATCCAAAGAGACCATAAAGTCTACATACAAAGCCATACATAACCCATGAGTAGTCCATAAGTAGAATATCAGCAAAGGCTCCTGCATATAGAGCATGTGTGCTGCAATATTCCACACACCACAATGATGTATGCCATCCTTTTAAGAAAGCACTTGTATACCAACTTTTACTCCAGTGCAAACCACAATATAGCAAAATGCACATGTTTAATCATTTATTAAGCTGATTAGTCTTTGCAATACATTATTCTTATCATTCTTCCGTCATGCAGCTAGGCTACTTCCGTTATGCTTTCCATTCCACAATCTAGAGTCTTAAAGAATTCAAATTCCTGCTGTGTGACCTTCAGAGTCGCCTGCTTCACAACCCATGTGAGCTGTCTAGAACCACACAGGTGCTTCACTCTGGTAACGTTATTTACAGGTGGCAAGGGCAGCATATTTCTCCAGCAACATCTTTAGAGTTTGGCTTCCAATACCACTGACCATTCTCATGCGCTAAAGAGTCACAAGCATATTTTTACAATCACAATGATTGGCACCTTTCATGACACTTTTAAAGCCACCTGTGTTGAAAATCGTGCCCATGTCTCTAAGCAGCCATGTCTCAACACAGAAGATACTTCTCCAAAGCTCATGGGCACACCACACCAGAGACATGAACTCTCTTCAGCAAGATCACAGCCTCCAACATCTTTCAAGCAATTCCATCACATAAACCAAGCTGTTTGAGCTAGGACAAACATTCACAAGTTCCTGATCCAAAGAGACCATAAAGTCTACATACAAAGCCATACATAACCCATGAGTAGTCCATAAGTAGAATATCAGCAAAGGCTCCTGCATATAGAGCATGTGTGCTGCAATATTCCACACACCACAATGATGTATGTCATCCTTTTAAGAAAGCACTTGTCTACCAACTTTTACTCCAGTGCAAACCACAATATAGCAAAATGCACATGTTTAATCATTTATTAAGCTGATTAGTCTTTGCAATACATTATTCTTATCATTCTTCCGTCATGCAGCTAGGCTACTTCCGTTATGCTTTCCATTCCACAATCTAGAGTCTTAAAGAATTCAAATTCCTGCTGTGTGACCTTCAGAGTCGCCTGCTTCACAACCCATGTGAGCTGTCTAGAACCACACAGGTGCTTCACTCTGATAACATTATTTACAGGTGGCAAGGGCAGCATATTTCTCCAGCAACATCTTTAGAGTTTGGCTTCCAATACCACTGACCATTCTCATGCGCTAAAGAGTCACAAGCATATTTTTACAATCACAATGATTGGCACCTTTCATGACACTTTTAAAGCCACCTGTGTTGAAAATCGTGCCCATGTCTCTAAGCAGCCATGTCTCAACACAGAAGATACTTCTCCAAAGCTCATGGGCACACCACACCAGAGACATGAACTCTCTTCAGCAAGATCACAGCCTCCAACATCTTTCAAGCAATTCCATCACATAAACCAAGCTGTTTGAGCTAGGACAAACATTCACAAGTTCCTGATCCAAAGAGACCATAAAGTCTACATACAAAGCCATACATAACCCATGAGTAGTCCATAAGTAGAATATCAGCAAAGGCTCTTGCATATAGAGCATGTGTGCTGCAATATTCCACACACCACAATGATGTATGTCATCCTTTTAAGAAAGCACTTGTCTACCAACTTTTACTCCAGTGCAAACCACAATATAGCAAAATGCACATGTTTAATCATTTATTAAGCTAATTAGTCTTTGCAATACATTATTCTTATCATTCTTCCGTCATGCAGCTAGGCTACTTCCGTTATGCTTTCCATTCCACAATCTAGAGTCTTAAAGAATTCAAATTCCTGCTGTGTGACCTTCAGAGTCGCCTGCTTCACAACCCATGTGAGCTGTCTAGAACCACACAGGTGCTTCACTCTGATAACATTATTTACAGGTGGCAAGGGTAGCATATTTCTCCAGCAACATCTTTAGAGTTTGGCTTCCAATACCACTGACCATTCTCATGCGCTAAAGAGTCACAAGCATATTTTTACAATCACAATGATTGGCACCTTTCATGACACTTTTAAAGCCACCTGTGTTGAAAATCGTGCCCATGTCTCTAAGCAGCCATGTCTCAACACAGAAGATACTTCTCCAAAGCTCATGGGCACACCACACCAGAGACATGAACTCTCTTCAGCAAGATCACAGCCTCCAACATCTTTCAAGCAATTCCATCACATAAACCAAGCTGTTTGAGCTAGGACAAACATTCACAAGTTCCTGATCCAAAGAGACCATAAAGTCTACATACAAAGCCATACATAACCCATGAGTAGTCCATAAGTAGAATATCAGCAAAGGCTCCTGCATATAGAGCATGTGTGCTGCAATATTCCACACACCACAATGATGTATGTCATCCTTTTAAGAAAGCACTTGTCTACCAACTTTTACTCCAGTGCAAACCACAATATAGCAAAATGCACATGTTTAATCATTTATTAAGCTGATTAGTCTTTGCAATACATTATTCTTATCATTCTTCCGTCATGCAGCTAGGCTACTTCCGTTATGCTTTCCATTCCACAATCTAGAGTCTTAAAGAATTCAAATTCCTGCTGTGTGACCTTCAGAGTCGCCTGCTTCACAACCCATGTGAGCTGTCTAGAACCACACAGGTGCTTCACTCTGATAACATTATTTACAGGTGGCAAGGGCAGCATATTTCTCCAGCAACATCTTTAGAGTTTGGCTTCCAATACCACTGACCATTCTCATGCGCTAAAGAGTCAGAAGCATATTTTTACAATCACAATGATTGGCACCTTTCATGACACTTTTAAAGCCACCTGTGTTGAAAATCGTGCCCATGTCTCTAAGCAGCCATGTCTCAACACAGAAGATACTTCTCCAAAGCTCATGGGCACACCACACCAGAGACATGAACTCTCTTCAGCAAGATCACAGCCTCCAACATCTTTCAAGCAATTCCATCACATAAACCAAGCTGTTTGAGCTAGGACAAACATTCACAAGTTCCTGATCCAAAGAGACCATAAAGTCTACATACAAAGCCATACATAACCCATGAGTAGTCCATAAGTAGAATATCAGCAAAGGCTCCTGCATATAGAGCATGTGTGCTGCAATATTCCACACACCACAATGATGTATGTCATCCTTTTAAGAAAGCACTTGTCTACCAACTTTTACTCCAGTGCAAACCACAATATAGCAAAATGCACATGTTTAATCATTTATTAAGCTGATTAGTCTTTGCAATACATTATTCTTATCATTCTTCCGTCATGCAGCTAGGCTACTTCCGTTATGCTTTCCATTCCACAATCTAGAGTCTTAAAGAATTCAAATTCCTGCTGTGTGACCTTCAGAGTCGCCTGCTTCACAACCCATGTGAGCTGTCTAGAACCACACAGGTGCTTCACTCTGGTAACGTTATTTACAGGTGGCAAGGGCAGCATATTTCTCCAGCAACATCTTTAGAGTTTGGCTTCCAATACCACTGACCATTCTCATGCGCTAAAGAGTCACAAGCATATTTTTACAATCACAATGATTGGCACCTTTCATGACACTTTTAAAGCCACCTGTGTTGAAAATCGTGCCCATGTCTCTAAGCAGCCATGTCTCAACACAGAAGATACTTCTCCAAAGCTCATGGGCACACCACACCAGAGACATGAACTCTCTTCAGCAAGATCACAGCCTCCAACATCTTTCAAGCAATTCCATCACATAAACCAAGCTGTTTGGGCTAGGACAAACATTCACAAGTTCCTGATCCAAAGAGACCATAAAGTCTACATACAAAGCCATAAATAACCCATGAATAGTCCATATACTGTTCACTAATTATATTTCTTATTACATTATATCCAGTCATCTTACAACAGTCCTCAGGACACGTATACTTCAAAAACGATAATAATTATCATTGGTCATTCTATAAAAAGAAGAAAATGTGAAATGTATTCTCACTATACCTGTTTAGAACAGTTTTGTAGATGTCAAAACTCATTACAAAGGCACAGACTTTATCAAAATGACAAACTTTAGAGGTTAGAAAGTTAACACTATTTAATTTGTAAATGAACAAAAATGCACGAGTGTCGCTTTAATTTGAAAAACGAATTGTTTTGTCTTGATTTGTTGTCCCGTTGCCTTGGTAAAATGCCTATAGCCTAAGGGCACGGCCTCCTTTTGATTATTCTTTTATTAATCTACAAAATAAAACTTTTCAGTCACATAAACAGACACAGGCAAGGTAAACTAAATGGCACACATAATTACAGACATATTTAAAATAATTGTACATTATCGTAACGTAATACAGATGAATAGCGCAGCCACGGGGGCGCATGTGTAAGTGGGGAATGCCCCATTGGACCGAGGCAAATTACCCAAGAGGCCCCAGCGCGCCTCAGTTAAAAGATAGGTTTTACATGATGGTTAGGTTGTACAATTATTAAATACGTGTGTAATTGTTAGTATCATTTAGTTTAGCTTGCCTTGTGTCTGTTTATGTGACTGTACAGTCGTTGTCACTCCCGCCATGTTTGTGTCGCCATGTCATTAGACGTGTTCTTATATATCTTTTATGTGTAATTTAAATAAAAGGCGGAGTTTTCACATATCGACCGTGTGTGCAGCTGTTTTCCAGTGATTACAATCAAGTCCGACTCCCTTTTAATTTGTAGATTTACAAAAACGCACGAGTGTCGCTTTAATTTGAAAAACTAATTGTTTTGACTTGATTTGTTGTCCCGTTGCCTTGGTAAAATGCCTATAGCCTAAGGGCACAGCCTCCTTTTGATTATTCTTTTAATAATCTACAAAATAAAACATTTCAGTAACATAAACAGACACAGGGCAAGGTAAACTAAATGGCACACATAATTACAGACATATTTAAAATAATTGTACATTATCGTAACGTAATACAGATGAATAGCGCAGCCACGGGGGCGCATGGGTAAGTGGGGAATGCCCCATTGGACCGAGGCAAATTACCCATGAGGCCCCAGCGCGGCTCAGTTAAAAGATAGGTTTATGATGGTTAGGTTGTACAATTATTAAATACGTGTGTAATTGTTAGTATCATTTAGTTTAGCTTGCCTTGTGTCTGTTTATGTGACTGTACAGTCGTTGTCACTCCCGCCATGTGTGTGTCGCCATCTCATAACACCTGTTCATATAAGAGTTTTATAGGTAAATTCAACATCATTAAAAGCTCCTACTTGTTTACCCTGTGTGCTACCATATTCCACCAACCTCAATTATGTCTCTTATTCTTTTAAGAACCCATATGTCTATCAACTTTTACTCCAGTGCAAACCACAATATAGCAAAATGCACATGTTTAATCATTTATTAAGCTGATTAGTCTTTGCAATACATTATTCTTATCATTCTTCCGTCATGCAGCTAGGCTACTTCCGTTATGCTTTCCATTCCACAATCTAGAGTCTTAAAGAATTCAAATTCCTGCTGTGTGACCTTCAGAGTCGCCTGCTTCACAACCCATGTGAGCTGTCTAGAACCACACAGGTGCTTCACTCTGGTAACGTTATTTACAGGTGGCAAGGGCAGCATATTTCTCCAGCAACATCTTTAGAGTTTGGCTTCCAATACCACTGACCATTCTCATGCGCTAAAGAGTCACAAGCATATTTTTACAATCACAATGATTGGCACCTTTCATGACACTTTTAAAGCCACCTGTGTTGAAAATCGTGCCCATGTCTCTAAGCAGCCATGTCTCAACACAGAAGATACTTCTCCAAAGCTCATGGGCACACCACACCAGAGACATGAACTCTCTTCAGCAAGATCACAGCCTCCAACATCTTTCAAGCAATTCCATCACATAAACCAAGCTGTTTGAGCTAGGACAAACATTCACAAGTTCCTGATCCAAAGAGACCATAAAGTCTACATACAAAGCCATACATAACCCATGAGTAGTCCATAAGTAGAATATCAGCAAAGGCTCCTGCATATAGAGCATGTGTGCTGCAATATTCCACACACCACAATGATGTATGTCATCCTTTTAAGAAAGCACTTGTCTACCAACTTTTACTCCAGTGCAAACCACAATATAGCAAAATGCACATGTTTAATCATTTATTAAGCTGATTAGTCTTTGCAATACATTATTCTTATCATTCTTCCGTCATGCAGCTAGGCTACTTCCGTTATGCTTTCCATTCCACAATCTAGAGTCTTAAAGAATTCAAATTCCTGCTGTGTGACCTTCAGAGTCGCCTGCTTCACAACCCATGTGAGCTGTCTAGAACCACACAGGTGCTTCACTCTGGTAACGTTATTTACAGGTGGCAAGGGCAGCATATTTCTCCAGCAACATCTTTAGAGTTTGGCTTCCAATACCACTGACCATTCTCATGCGCTAAAGAGTCACAAGAATATTTTTACAATCACAATGATTGGCACCTTTCATGACACTTTTAAAGCCACCTGTGTTGAAAATCGTGCCCATGTCTCTAAGCAGCCATGTCTCAACACAGAAGATACTTCTCCAAAGCTCATGGGCACACCACACCAGAGACATGAACTCTCTTCAGCAAGATCACAGCCTCCAACATCTTTCAAGCAATTCCATCACATAAACCAAGCTGTTTGAGCTAGGACAAACATTCACAAGTTCCTGATCCAAAGAGACCATAAAGTCTACATACAAAGCCATACATAACCCATGAGTAGTCCATAAGTAGAATATCAGCAAAGGCTCCTGCATATAGAGCATGTGTGCTGCAATATTCCACACACCACAATGATGTATGTCATCCTTTTAAGAAAGCACTTGTCTACCAACTTTTACTCCAGTGCAAACCACAATATAGCAAAATGCACATGTTTAATCATTTATTAAGCTGATTAGTCTTTGCAATACATTATTCTTATCATTCTTCCGTCATGCAGCTAGGCTACTTCCGTTATGCTTTCCATTCCACAATCTAGAGTCTTAAAGAATTCAAATTCCTGCTGTGTGACCTTCAGAGTCGCCTGCTTCACAACCCATGTGAGCTGTCTAGAACCACACAGGTGCTTCACTCTGATAACATTATTTACAGGTGGCAAGGGCAGCATATTTCTCCAGCAACATCTTTAGAGTTTGGCTTCCAATACCACTGACCATTCTCATGCGCTAAAGAGTCACAAGCATATTTTTACAATCACAATGATTGGCACCTTTCATGACACTTTTAAAGCCACCTGTGTTGAAAATCGTGCCCATGTCTCTAAGCAGCCATGTCTCAACACAGAAGATACTTCTCCAAAGCTCATGGGCACACCACACCAGAGACATGAACTCTCTTCAGCAAGATCACAGCCTCCAACATCTTTCAAGCAATTCCATCACATAAACCAAGCTGTTTGAGCTAGGACAAACATTCACAAGTTCCTGATCCAAAGAGACCATAAAGTCTACATACAAAGCCATACATAACCCATGAGTAGTCCATAAGTAGAATATCAGCAAAGGCTCCTGCATATAGAGCATGTGTGCTGCAATATTCCACACACCACAATGATGTATGTCATCCTTTTAAGAAAGCACTTGTCTACCAACTTTTACTCCAGTGCAAACCACAATATAGCAAAATGCACATGTTTAATCATTTATTAAGCTGATTAGTCTTTGCAATACATTATTCTTATCATTCTTCCGTCATGCAGCTAGGCTACTTCCGTTATGCTTTCCATTCCACAATCTAGAGTCTTAAAGAATTCAAATTCCTGCTGTGTGACCTTCAGAGTCGCCTGCTTCACAACCCATGTGAGCTGTCTAGAACCACACAGGTGCTTCACTCTGATAACATTATTTACAGGTGGCAAGGGCAGCATATTTCTCCAGCAACATCTTTAGAGTTTGGCTTCCAATACCACTGACCATTCTCATGCGCTAAAGAGTCACAAGCATATTTTTACAATCACAATGATTGGCACCTTTCATGACACTTTTAAAGCCACCTGTGTTGAAAATCGTGCCCATGTCTCTAAGCAGCCATGTCTCAACACAGAAGATACTTCTCCAAAGCTCATGGGCACACCACACCAGAGACATGAACTCTCTTCAGCAAGATCACAGCCTCCAACATCTTTCAAGCAATTCCATCACATAAACCAAGCTGTTTGAGCTAGGACAAACATTCACAAGTTCCTGATCCAAAGAGACCATAAAGTCTACATACAAAGCCATACATAACCCATGAGTAGTCCATAAGTAGAATATCAGCAAAGGCTCCTGCATATAGAGCATGTGTGCTGCAATATTCCACACACCACAATGATGTATGTCATCCTTTTAAGAAAGCACTTGTCTACCAACTTTTACTCCAGTGCAAACCACAATATAGCAAAATGCACATGTTTAATCATTTATTAAGCTGATTAGTCTTTGCAATACATTATTCTTATCATTCTTCCGTCATGCAGCTAGGCTACTTCCGTTATGCTTTCCATTCCACAATCTAGAGTCTTAAAGAATTCAAATTCCTGCTGTGTGACCTTCAGAGTCGCCTGCTTCACAACCCATGTGAGCTGTCTAGAACCACACAGGTGCTTCACTCTGATAACATTATTTACAGGTGGCAAGGGTAGCATATTTCTCCAGCAACATCTTTAGAGTTTGGCTTCCAATACCACTGACCATTCTCATGCGCTAAAGAGTCACAAGCATATTTTTACAATCACAATGATTGGCACCTTTCATGACACTTTTAAAGCCACCTGTGTTGAAAATCGTGCCCATGTCTCTAAGCAGCCATGTCTCAACACAGAAGATACTTCTCCAAAGCTCATGGGCACACCACACCAGAGACATGAACTCTCTTCAGCAAGATCACAGCCTCCAACATCTTTCAAGCAATTCCATCACATAAACCAAGCTGTTTGAGCTAGGACAAACATTCACAAGTTCCTGATCCAAAGAGACCATAAAGTCTACATACAAAGCCATACATAACCCATGAGTAGTCCATAAGTAGAATATCAGCAAAGGCTCCTGCATATAGAGCATGTGTGCTGCAATATTCCACACACCACAATGATGTATGTCATCCTTTTAAGAAAGCACTTGTCTACCAACTTTTACTCCAGTGCAAACCACAATATAGCAAAATGCACATGTTTAATCATTTATTAAGCTGATTAGTCTTTGCAATACATTATTCTTATCATTCTTCCGTCATGCAGCTAGGCTACTTCCGTTATGCTTTCCATTCCACAATCTAGAGTCTTAAAGAATTCAAATTCCTGCTGTGTGACCTTCAGAGTCGCCTGCTTCACAACCCATGTGAGCTGTCTAGAACCACACAGGTGCTTCACTCTGATAACATTATTTACAGGTGGCAAGGGCAGCATATTTCTCCAGCAACATCTTTAGAGTTTGGCTTCCAATACCACTGACCATTCTCATGCGCTAAAGAGTCAGAAGCATATTTTTACAATCACAATGATTGGCACCTTTCATGACACTTTTAAAGCCACCTGTGTTGAAAATCGTGCCCATGTCTCTAAGCAGCCATGTCTCAACACAGAAGATACTTCTCCAAAGCTCATGGGCACACCACACCAGAGACATGAACTCTCTTCAGCAAGATCACAGCCTCCAACATCTTTCAAGCAATTCCATCACATAAACCAAGCTGTTTGAGCTAGGACAAACATTCACAAGTTCCTGATCCAAAGAGACCATAAAGTCTACATACAAAGCCATACATAACCCATGAGTAGTCCATAAGTAGAATATCAGCAAAGGCTCCTGCATATAGAGCATGTGTGCTGCAATATTCCACACACCACAATGATGTATGTCATCCTTTTAAGAAAGCACTTGTCTACCAACTTTTACTCCAGTGCAAACCACAATATAGCAAAATGCACATGTTTAATCATTTATTAAGCTGATTAGTCTTTGCAATACATTATTCTTATCATTCTTCCGTCATGCAGCTAGGCTACTTCCGTTATGCTTTCCATTCCACAATCTAGAGTCTTAAAGAATTCAAATTCCTGCTGTGTGACCTTCAGAGTCGCCTGCTTCACAACCCATGTGAGCTGTCTAGAACCACACAGGTGCTTCACTCTGGTAACGTTATTTACAGGTGGCAAGGGCAGCATATTTCTCCAGCAACATCTTTAGAGTTTGGCTTCCAATACCACTGACCATTCTCATGCGCTAAAGAGTCACAAGCATATTTTTACAATCACAATGATTGGCACCTTTCATGACACTTTTAAAGCCACCTGTGTTGAAAATCGTGCCCATGTCTCTAAGCAGCCATGTCTCAACACAGAAGATACTTCTCCAAAGCTCATGGGCACACCACACCAGAGACATGAACTCTCTTCAGCAAGATCACAGCCTCCAACATCTTTCAAGCAATTCCATCACATAAACCAAGCTGTTTGGGCTAGGACAAACATTCACAAGTTCCTGATCCAAAGAGACCATAAAGTCTACATACAAAGCCATAAATAACCCATGAATAGTCCATATACTGTTCACTAATTATATTTCTTATTACATTATATCCAGTCATCTTACAACAGTCCTCAGGACACGTATACTTCAAAAACGATAATAATTATCATTGGTCATTCTATAAAAAGAAGAAAATGTGAAATGTATTCTCACTATACCTGTTTAGAACAGTTTTGTAGATGTCAAAACTCATTACAAAGGCACAGACTTTATCAAAATGACAAACTTTAGAGGTTAGAAAGTTAACACTATTTAATTTGTAAATGAACAAAAATGCACGAGTGTCGCTTTAATTTGAAAAACGAATTGTTTTGTCTTGATTTGTTGTCCCGTTGCCTTGGTAAAATGCCTATAGCCTAAGGGCACGGCCTCCTTTTGATTATTCTTTTATTAATCTACAAAATAAAACTTTTCAGTCACATAAACAGACACAGGCAAGGTAAACTAAATGGCACACATAATTACAGACATATTTAAAATAATTGTACATTATCGTAACGTAATACAGATGAATAGCGCAGCCACGGGGGCGCATGTGTAAGTGGGGAATGCCCCATTGGACCGAGGCAAATTACCCAAGAGGCCCCAGCGCGCCTCAGTTAAAAGATAGGTTTTACATGATGGTTAGGTTGTACAATTATTAAATACGTGTGTAATTGTTAGTATCATTTAGTTTAGCTTGCCTTGTGTCTGTTTATGTGACTGTACAGTCGTTGTCTCTCCCGCCATGTTTGTGTCGCCATGTCATTAGACGTGTTCTTATATATCTTTTATGTGTAATTTAAATAAAAGGCGGAGTTTTCACATATCGACCGTGTGTGCAGCTGTTTTCCAGTGATTACAATCAAGTCCGACTCCCTTTTAATTTGTAGATTTACAAAAACGCACGAGTGTCGCTTTAATTTGAAAAACTAATTGTTTTGACTTGATTTGTTGTCCCGTTGCCTTGGTAAAATGCCTATAGCCTAAGGGCACAGCCTCCTTTTGATTATTCTTTTAATAATCTACAAAATAAAACATTTCAGTAACATAAACAGACACAGGGCAAGGTAAACTAAATGGCACACATAATTACAGACATATTTAAAATAATTGTACATTATCGTAACGTAATACAGATGAATAGCGCAGCCACGGGGGCGCATGGGTAAGTGGGGAATGCCCCATTGGACCGAGGCAAATTACCCATGAGGCCCCAGCGCGGCTCAGTTAAAAGATAGGTTTATGATGGTTAGGTTGTACAATTATTAAATACGTGTGTAATTGTTAGTATCATTTAGTTTAGCTTGCCTTGTGTCTGTTTATGTGACTGTACAGTCGTTGTCACTCCCGCCATGTGTGTGTCGCCATCTCATAACACCTGTTCATATAAGAGTTTTATAGGTAAATTCAACATCATTAAAAGCTCCTACTTGTTTACCCTGTGTGCTACCATATTCCACCAACCTCAATTATGTCTCTTATTCTTTTAAGAACCCATATGTCTATCAACTTTTACTCCAGTGCAAACCACAATATAGCAAAATGCACATGTTTAATCATTTATTAAGCTGATTAGTCTTTGCAATACATTATTCTTATCATTCTTCCGTCATGCAGCTAGGCTACTTCCGTTATGCTTTCCATTCCACAATCTAGAGTCTTAAAGAATTCAAATTCCTGCTGTGTGACCTTCAGAGTCGCCTGCTTCACAACCCATGTGAGCTGTCTAGAACCACACAGGTGCTTCACTCTGGTAACGTTATTTACAGGTGGCAAGGGCAGCATATTTCTCCAGCAACATCTTTAGAGTTTGGCTTCCAATACCACTGACCATTCTCATGCGCTAAAGAGTCACAAGCATATTTTTACAATCACAATGATTGGCACCTTTCATGACACTTTTAAAGCCACCTGTGTTGAAAATCGTGCCCATGTCTCTAAGCAGCCATGTCTCAACACAGAAGATACTTCTCCAAAGCTCATGGGCACACCACACCAGAGACATGAACTCTCTTCAGCAAGATCACAGCCTCCAACATCTTTCAAGCAATTCCATCACATAAACCAAGCTGTTTGAGCTAGGACAAACATTCACAAGTTCCTGATCCAAAGAGACCATAAAGTCTACATACAAAGCCATACATAACCCATGAGTAGTCCATAAGTAGAATATCAGCAAAGGCTCCTGCATATAGAGCATGTGTGCTGCAATATTCCACACACCACAATGATGTATGTCATCCTTTTAAGAAAGCACTTGTCTACCAACTTTTACTCCAGTGCAAACCACAATATAGCAAAATGCACATGTTTAATCATTTATTAAGCTGATTAGTCTTTGCAATACATTATTCTTATCATTCTTCCGTCATGCAGCTAGGCTACTTCCGTTATGCTTTCCATTCCACAATCTAGAGTCTTAAAGAATTCAAATTCCTGCTGTGTGACCTTCAGAGTCGCCTGCTTCACAACCCATGTGAGCTGTCTAGAACCACACAGGTGCTTCACTCTGGTAACGTTATTTACAGGTGGCAAGGGCAGCATATTTCTCCAGCAACATCTTTAGAGTTTGGCTTCCAATACCACTGACCATTCTCATGCGCTAAAGAGTCACAAGCATATTTTTACAATCACAATGATTGGCACCTTTCATGACACTTTTAAAGCCACCTGTGTTGAAAATCGTGCCCATGTCTCTAAGCAGCCATGTCTCAACACAGAAGATACTTCTCCAAAGCTCATGGGCACACCACACCAGAGACATGAACTCTCTTCAGCAAGATCACAGCCTCCAACATCTTTCAAGCAATTCCATCACATAAACCAAGCTGTTTGAGCTAGGACAAACATTCACAAGTTCCTGATCCAAAGAGACCATAAAGTCTACATACAAAGCCATACATAACCCATGAGTAGTCCATAAGTAGAATATCAGCAAAGGCTCCTGCATATAGAGCATGTGTGCTGCAATATTCCACACACCACAATGATGTATGTCATCCTTTTAAGAAAGCACTTGTCTACCAACTTTTACTCCAGTGCAAACCACAATATAGCAAAATGCACATGTTTAATCATTTATTAAGCTGATTAGTCTTTGCAATACATTATTCTTATCATTCTTCCGTCATGCAGCTAGGCTACTTCCGTTATGCTTTCCATTCCACAATCTAGAGTCTTAAAGAATTCAAATTCCTGCTGTGTGACCTTCAGAGTCGCCTGCTTCACAACCCATGTGAGCTGTCTAGAACCACACAGGTGCTTCACTCTGATAACATTATTTACAGGTGGCAAGGGCAGCATATTTCTCCAGCAACATCTTTAGAGTTTGGCTTCCAATACCACTGACCATTCTCATGCGCTAAAGAGTCACAAGCATATTTTTACAATCACAATGATTGGCACCTTTCATGACACTTTTAAAGCCACCTGTGTTGAAAATCGTGCCCATGTCTCTAAGCAGCCATGTCTCAACACAGAAGATACTTCTCCAAAGCTCATGGGCACACCACACCAGAGACATGAACTCTCTTCAGCAAGATCACAGCCTCCAACATCTTTCAAGCAATTCCATCACATAAACCAAGCTGTTTGAGCTAGGACAAACATTCACAAGTTCCTGATCCAAAGAGACCATAAAGTCTACATACAAAGCCATACATAACCCATGAGTAGTCCATAAGTAGAATATCAGCAAAGGCTCCTGCATATAGAGCATGTGTGCTGCAATATTCCACACACCACAATGATGTATGTCATCCTTTTAAGAAAGCACTTGTCTACCAACTTTTACTCCAGTGCAAACCACAATATAGCAAAATGCACATGTTTAATCATTTATTAAGCTGATTAGTCTTTGCAATACATTATTCTTATCATTCTTCCGTCATGCAGCTAGGCTACTTCCGTTATGCTTTCCATTCCACAATCTAGAGTCTTAAAGAATTCAAATTCCTGCTGTGTGACCTTCAGAGTCGCCTGCTTCACAACCCATGTGAGCTGTCTAGAACCACACAGGTGCTTCACTCTGATAACATTATTTACAGGTGGCAAGGGCAGCATATTTCTCCAGCAACATCTTTAGAGTTTGGCTTCCAATACCACTGACCATTCTCATGCGCTAAAGAGTCAGAAGCATATTTTTACAATCACAATGATTGGCACCTTTCATGACACTTTTAAAGCCACCTGTGTTGAAAATCGTGCCCATGTCTCTAAGCAGCCATGTCTCAACACAGAAGATACTTCTCCAAAGCTCATGGGCACACCACACCAGAGACATGAACTCTCTTCAGCAAGATCACAGCCTCCAACATCTTTCAAGCAATTCCATCACATAAACCAAGCTGTTTGAGCTAGGACAAACATTCACAAGTTCCTGATCCAAAGAGACCATAAAGTCTACATACAAAGCCATACATAACCCATGAGTAGTCCATAAGTAGAATATCAGCAAAGGCTCCTGCATATAGAGCATGTGTGCTGCAATATTCCACACACCACAATGATGTATGTCATCCTTTTAAGAAAGCACTTGTCTACCAACTTTTACTCCAGTGCAAACCACAATATAGCAAAATGCACATGTTTAATCATTTATTAAGCTGATTAGTCTTTGCAATACATTATTCTTATCATTCTTCCGTCATGCAGCTAGGCTACTTCCGTTATGCTTTCCATTCCACAATCTAGAGTCTTAAAGAATTCAAATTCCTGCTGTGTGACCTTCAGAGTCGCCTGCTTCACAACCCATGTGAGCTGTCTAGAACCACACAGGTGCTAAACTCTGGTAACGTTATTTACAGGTGGCAAGGGCAGCATATTTCTCCAGCAACATCTTTAGAGTTTGGCTTCCAATACCACTGACCATTCTCATGCGCTAAAGAGTCACAAGCATATTTTTACAATCACAATGATTGGCACCTTTCATGACACTTTTAAAGCCACCTGTGTTGAAAATCGTGCCCATGTCTCTAAGCAGCCATGTCTCAACACAGAAGATACTTCTCCAAAGCTCATGGGCACACCACACCAGAGACATGAACTCTCTTCAGCAAGATCACAGCCTCCAACATCTTTCAAGCAATTCCATCACATAAACCAAGCTGTTTGAGCTAGGACAAACATTCACAAGTTCCTGATCCAAAGAGACCATAAAGTCTACATACAAAGCCATACATAACCCATGAGTAGTCCATAAGTAGAATATCAGCAAAGGCTCCTGCATATAGAGCATGTGTGCTGCAATATTCCACACACCACAATGATGTATGTCATCCTTTTAAGAAAGCACTTGTCTACCAACTTTTACTCCAGTGCAAACCACAATATAGCAAAATGCACATGTTTAATCATTTATTAAGCTGATTAGTCTTTGCAATACATTATTCTTATCATTCTTCCGTCATGCAGCTAGGCTACTTCCGTTATGCTTTCCATTCCACAATCTAGAGTCTTAAAGAATTCAAATTCCTGCTGTGTGACCTTCAGAGTCGCCTGCTTCACAACCCATGTGAGCTGTCTAGAACCACACAGGTGCTTCACTCTGGTAACGTTATTTACAGGTGGCAAGGGCAGCATATTTCTCCAGCAACATCTTTAGAGTTTGGCTTCCAATACCACTGACCATTCTCATGCGCTAAAGAGTCACAAGCATATTTTTACAATCACAATGATTGGCACCTTTCATGACACTTTTAAAGCCACCTGTGTTGAAAATCGTGCCCATGTCTCTAAGCAGCCATGTCTCAACACAGAAGATACTTCTCCAAAGCTCATGGGCACACCACACCAGAGACATGAACTCTCTTCAGCAAGATCACAGCCTCCAACATCTTTCAAGCAATTCCATCACATAAACCAAGCTGTTTGAGCTAGGACAAACATTCACAAGTTCCTGATCCAAAGAGACCATAAAGTCTACATACAAAGCCATACATAACCCATGAGTAGTCCATAAGTAGAATATCAGCAAAGGCTCCTGCATATAGAGCATGTGTGCTGCAATATTCCACACACCACAATGATGTATGTCATCCTTTTAAGAAAGCACTTGTCTACCAACTTTTACTCCAGTGCAAACCACAATATAGCAAAATGCACATGTTTAATCATTTATTAAGCTGATTAGTCTTTGCAATACATTATTCTTATCATTCTTCCGTCATGCAGCTAGGCTACTTCCGTTATGCTTTCCATTCCACAATCTAGAGTCTTAAAGAATTCAAATTCCTGCTGTGTGACCTTCAGAGTCGCCTGCTTCACAACCCATGTGAGCTGTCTAGAACCACACAGGTGCTTCACTCTGGTAACGTTATTTACAGGTGGCAAGGGCAGCATATTTCTCCAGCAACATCTTTAGAGTTTGGCTTCCAATACCACTGACCATTCTCATGCGCTAAAGAGTCACAAGCATATTTTTACAATCACAATGATTGGCACCTTTCATGACACTTTTAAAGCCACCTGTGTTGAAAATCGTGCCCATGTCTCTAAGCAGCCATGTCTCAACACAGAAGATACTTCTCCAAAGCTCATGGGCACACCACACCAGAGACATGAACTCTCTTCAGCAAGATCACAGCCTCCAACATCTTTCAAGCAATTCCATCACATAAACCAAGCTGTTTGAGCTAGGACAAACATTCACAAGTTCCTGATCCAAAGAGACCATAAAGTCTACATACAAAGCCATACATAACCCATGAGTAGTCCATAAGTAGAATATCAGCAAAGGCTCCTGCATATAGAGCATGTGTGCTGCAATATTCCACACACCACAATGATGTATGTCATCCTTTTAAGAAAGCACTTGTCTACCAACTTTTACTCCAGTGCAAACCACAATATAGCAAAATGCACATGTTTAATCATTTATTAAGCTGATTAGTCTTTGCAATACATTATTCTTATCATTCTTCCGTCATGCAGCTAGGCTACTTCCGTTATGCTTTCCATTCCACAATCTAGAGTCTTAAAGAATTCAAATTCCTGCTGTGTGACCTTCAGAGTCGCCTGCTTCACAACCCATGTGAGCTGTCTAGAACCACACAGGTGCTTCACTCTGGTAACGTTATTTACAGGTGGCAAGGGCAGCATATTTCTCCAGCAACATCTTTAGAGTTTGGCTTCCAATACCACTGACCATTCTCATGCGCTAAAGAGTCACAAGAATATTTTTACAATCACAATGATTGGCACCTTTCATGACACTTTTAAAGCCACCTGTGTTGAAAATCGTGCCCATGTCTCTAAGCAGCCATGTCTCAACACAGAAGATACTTCTCCAAAGCTCATGGGCACACCACACCAGAGACATGAACTCTCTTCAGCAAGATCACAGCCTCCAACATCTTTCAAGCAATTCCATCACATAAACCAAGCTGTTTGAGCTAGGACAAACATTCACAAGTTCCTGATCCAAAGAGACCATAAAGTCTACATACAAAGCCATACATAACCCATGAGTAGTCCATAAGTAGAATATCAGCAAAGGCTCCTGCATATAGAGCATGTGTGCTGCAATATTCCACACACCACAATGATGTATGTCATCCTTTTAAGAAAGCACTTGTCTACCAACTTTTACTCCAGTGCAAACCACAATATAGCAAAATGCACATGTTTAATCATTTATTAAGCTGATTAGTCTTTGCAATACATTATTCTTATCATTCTTCCGTCATGCAGCTAGGCTACTTCCGTTATGCTTTCCATTCCACAATCTAGAGTCTTAAAGAATTCAAATTCCTGCTGTGTGACCTTCAGAGTCGCCTGCTTCACAACCCATGTGAGCTGTCTAGAACCACACAGGTGCTTCACTCTGGTAACGTTATTTACAGGTGGCAAGGGCAGCATATTTCTCCAGCAACATCTTTAGAGTTTGGCTTCCAATACCACTGACCATTCTCATGCGCTAAAGAGTCACAAGCATATTTTTACAATCACAATGATTGGCACCTTTCATGACACTTTTAAAGCCACCTGTGTTGAAAATCGTGCCCATGTCTCTAAGCAGCCATGTCTCAACACAGAAGATACTTCTCCAAAGCTCATGGGCACACCACACCAGAGACATGAACTCTCTTCAGCAAGATCACAGCCTCCAACATCTTTCAAGCAATTCCATCACATAAACCAAGCTGTTTGAGCTAGGACAAACATTCACAAGTTCCTGATCCAAAGAGACCATAAAGTCTACATACAAAGCCATACATAACCCATGAGTAGTCCATAAGTAGAATATCAGCAAAGGCTCCTGCATATAGAGCATGTGTGCTGCAATATTCCACACACCACAATGATGTATGTCATCCTTTTAAGAAAGCACTTGTCTACCAACTTTTACTCCAGTGCAAACCACAATATAGCAAAATGCACATGTTTAATCATTTATTAAGCTGATTAGTCTTTGCAATACATTATTCTTATCATTCTTCCGTCATGCAGCTAGGCTACTTCCGTTATGCTTTCCATTCCACAATCTAGAGTCTTAAAGAATTCAAATTCCTGCTGTGTGACCTTCAGAGTCGCCTGCTTCACAACCCATGTGAGCTGTCTAGAACCACACAGGTGCTTCACTCTGATAACATTATTTACAGGTGGCAAGGGCAGCATATTTCTCCAGCAACATCTTTAGAGTTTGGCTTCCAATACCACTGACCATTCTCATGCGCTAAAGAGTCACAAGCATATTTTTACAATCACAATGATTGGCACCTTTCATGACACTTTTAAAGCCACCTGTGTTGAAAATCGTGCCCATGTCTCTAAGCAGCCATGTCTCAACACAGAAGATACTTCTCCAAAGCTCATGGGCACACCACACCAGAGACATGAACTCTCTTCAGCAAGATCACAGCCTCCAACATCTTTCAAGCAATTCCATCACATAAACCAAGCTGTTTGAGCTAGGACAAACATTCACAAGTTCCTGATCCAAAGAGACCATAAAGTCTACATACAAAGCCATACATAACCCATGAGTAGTCCATAAGTAGAATATCAGCAAAGGCTCCTGCATATAGAGCATGTGTGCTGCAATATTCCACACACCACAATGATGTATGTCATCCTTTTAAGAAAGCACTTGTCTACCAACTTTTACTCCAGTGCAAACCACAATATAGCAAAATGCACATGTTTAATCATTTATTAAGCTGATTAGTCTTTGCAATACATTATTCTTATCATTCTTCCGTCATGCAGCTAGGCTACTTCCGTTATGCTTTCCATTCCACAATCTAGAGTCTTAAAGAATTCAAATTCCTGCTGTGTGACCTTCAGAGTCGCCTGCTTCACAACCCATGTGAGCTGTCTAGAACCACACAGGTGCTTCACTCTGATAACATTATTTACAGGTGGCAAGGGCAGCATATTTCTCCAGCAACATCTTTAGAGTTTGGCTTCCAATACCACTGACCATTCTCATGCGCTAAAGAGTCACAAGCATATTTTTACAATCACAATGATTGGCACCTTTCATGACACTTTTAAAGCCACCTGTGTTGAAAATCGTGCCCATGTCTCTAAGCAGCCATGTCTCAACACAGAAGATACTTCTCCAAAGCTCATGGGCACACCACACCAGAGACATGAACTCTCTTCAGCAAGATCACAGCCTCCAACATCTTTCAAGCAATTCCATCACATAAACCAAGCTGTTTGAGCTAGGACAAACATTCACAAGTTCCTGATCCAAAGAGACCATAAAGTCTACATACAAAGCCATACATAACCCATGAGTAGTCCATAAGTAGAATATCAGCAAAGGCTCCTGCATATAGAGCATGTGTGCTGCAATATTCCACACACCACAATGATGTATGTCATCCTTTTAAGAAAGCACTTGTCTACCAACTTTTACTCCAGTGCAAACCACAATATAGCAAAATGCACATGTTTAATCATTTATTAAGCTGATTAGTCTTTGCAATACATTATTCTTATCATTCTTCCGTCATGCAGCTAGGCTACTTCCGTTATGCTTTCCATTCCACAATCTAGAGTCTTAAAGAATTCAAATTCCTGCTGTGTGACCTTCAGAGTCGCCTGCTTCACAACCCATGTGAGCTGTCTAGAACCACACAGGTGCTTCACTCTGGTAACGTTATTTACAGGTGGCAAGGGCAGCATATTTCTCCAGCAACATCTTTAGAGTTTGGCTTCCAATACCACTGACCATTCTCATGCGCTAAAGAGTCACAAGCATATTTTTACAATCACAATGATTGGCACCTTTCATGACACTTTTAAAGCCACCTGTGTTGAAAATCGTGCCCATGTCTCTAAGCAGCCATGTCTCAACACAGAAGATACTTCTCCAAAGCTCATGGGCACACCACACCAGAGACATGAACTCTCTTCAGCAAGATCACAGCCTCCAACATCTTTCAAGCAATTCCATCACATAAACCAAGCTGTTTGAGCTAGGACAAACATTCACAAGTTCCTGATCCAAAGAGACCATAAAGTCTACATACAAAGCCATACATAACCCATGAGTAGTCCATAAGTAGAATATCAGCAAAGGCTCCTGCATATAGAGCATGTGTGCTGCAATATTCCACAGACCACAATGATGTATGTCATCCTTTTAAGAAAGCACTTGTCTACCAACTTTTACTCCAGTGCAAACCACAATATAGCAAAATGCACATGTTTAATCATTTATTAAGCTGATTAGTCTTTGCAATACATTATTCTTATCATTCTTCCGTCATGCAGCTAGGCTACTTCCGTTATGCTTTCCATTCCACAATCTAGAGTCTTAAAGAATTCAAATTCCTGCTGTGTGACCTTCAGAGTCGCCTGCTTCACAACCCATGTGAGCTGTCTAGAACCACACAGGTGCTTCACTCTGATAACATTATTTACAGGTGGCAAGGGCAGCATATTTCTCCAGCAACATCTTTAGAGTTTGGCTTCCAATACCACTGACCATTCTCATGCGCTAAAGAGTCACAAGCATATTTTTACAATCACAATGATTGGCACCTTTCATGACACTTTTAAAGCCACCTGTGTTGAAAATCGTGCCCATGTCTCTAAGCAGCCATGTCTCAACACAGAAGATACTTCTCCAAAGCTCATGGGCACACCACACCAGAGACATGAACTCTCTTCAGCAAGATCACAGCCTCCAACATCTTTCAAGCAATTCCATCACATAAACCAAGCTGTTTGAGCTAGGACAAACATTCACAAGTTCCTGATCCAAAGAGACCATAAAGTCTACATACAAAGCCATACATAACCCATGAGTAGTCCATAAGTAGAATATCAGCAAAGGCTCCTGCATATAGAGCATGTGTGCTGCAATATTCCACACACCACAATGATGTATGTCATCCTTTTAAGAAAGCACTTGTCTACCAACTTTTACTCCAGTGCAAACCACAATATAGCAAAATGCACATGTTTAATCATTTATTAAGCTGATTAGTCTTTGCAATACATTATTCTTATCATTCTTCCGTCATGCAGCTAGGCTACTTCCGTTATGCTTTCCATTCCACAATCTAGAGTCTTAAAGAATTCAAATTCCTGCTGTGTGACCTTCAGAGTCGCCTGCTTCACAACCCATGTGAGCTGTCTAGAACCACACAGGTGCTTCACTCTGGTAACGTTATTTACAGGTGGCAAGGGCAGCATATTTCTCCAGCAACATCTTTAGAGTTTGGCTTCCAATACCACTGACCATTCTCATGCGCTAAAGAGTCACAAGAATATTTTTACAATCACAATGATTGGCACCTTTCATGACACTTTTAAAGCCACCTGTGTTGAAAATCGTGCCCATGTCTCTAAGCAGCCATGTCTCAACACAGAAGATACTTCTCCAAAGCTCATGGGCACACCACACCAGAGACATGAACTCTCTTCAGCAAGATCACAGCCTCCAACATCTTTCAAGCAATTCCATCACATAAACCAAGCTGTTTGAGCTAGGACAAACATTCACAAGTTCCTGATCCAAAGAGACCATAAAGTCTACATACAAAGCCATACATAACCCATGAGTAGTCCATAAGTAGAATATCAGCAAAGGCTCCTGCATATAGAGCATGTGTGCTGCAATATTCCACACACCACAATGATGTATGTCATCCTTTTAAGAAAGCACTTGTCTACCAACTTTTACTCCAGTGCAAACCACAATATAGCAAAATGCACATGTTTAATCATTTATTAAGCTGATTAGTCTTTGCAATACATTATTCTTATCATTCTTCCGTCATGCAGCTAGGCTACTTCCGTTATGCTTTCCATTCCACAATCTAGAGTCTTAAAGAATTCAAATTCCTGCTGTGTGACCTTCAGAGTCGCCTGCTTCACAACCCATGTGAGCTGTCTAGAACCACACAGGTGCTTCACTCTGGTAACGTTATTTACAGGTGGCAAGGGCAGCATATTTCTCCAGCAACATCTTTAGAGTTTGGCTTCCAATACCACTGACCATTCTCATGCGCTAAAGAGTCACAAGCATATTTTTACAATCACAATGATTGGCACCTTTCATGACACTTTTAAAGCCACCTGTGTTGAAAATCGTGCCCATGTCTCTAAGCAGCCATGTCTCAACACAGAAGATACTTCTCCAAAGCTCATGGGCACACCACACCAGAGACATGAACTCTCTTCAGCAAGATCACAGCCTCCAACATCTTTCAAGCAATTCCATCACATAAACCAAGCTGTTTGAGCTAGGACAAACATTCACAAGTTCCTGATCCAAAGAGACCATAAAGTCTACATACAAAGCCATACATAACCCATGAGTAGTCCATAAGTAGAATATCAGCAAAGGCTCCTGCATATAGAGCATGTGTGCTGCAATATTCCACACACCACAATGATGTATGTCATCCTTTTAAGAAAGCACTTGTCTACCAACTTTTACTCCAGTGCAAACCACAATATAGCAAAATGCACATGTTTAATCATTTATTAAGCTGATTAGTCTTTGCAATACATTATTCTTATCATTCTTCCGTCATGCAGCTAGGCTACTTCCGTTATGCTTTCCATTCCACAATCTAGAGTCTTAAAGAATTCAAATTCCTGCTGTGTGACCTTCAGAGTCGCCTGCTTCACAACCCATGTGAGCTGTCTAGAACCACACAGGTGCTTCACTCTGATAACATTATTTACAGGTGGCAAGGGCAGCATATTTCTCCAGCAACATCTTTAGAGTTTGGCTTCCAATACCACTGACCATTCTCATGCGCTAAAGAGTCACAAGCATATTTTTACAATCACAATGATTGGCACCTTTCATGACACTTTTAAAGCCACCTGTGTTGAAAATCGTGCCCATGTCTCTAAGCAGCCATGTCTCAACACAGAAGATACTTCTCCAAAGCTCATGGGCACACCACACCAGAGACATGAACTCTCTTCAGCAAGATCACAGCCTCCAACATCTTTCAAGCAATTCCATCACATAAACCAAGCTGTTTGAGCTAGGACAAACATTCACAAGTTCCTGATCCAAAGAGACCATAAAGTCTACATACAAAGCCATACATAACCCATGAGTAGTCCATAAGTAGAATATCAGCAAAGGCTCCTGCATATAGAGCATGTGTGCTGCAATATTCCACACACCACAATGATGTATGTCATCCTTTTAAGAAAGCACTTGTCTACCAACTTTTACTCCAGTGCAAACCACAATATAGCAAAATGCACATGTTTAATCATTTATTAAGCTGATTAGTCTTTGCAATACATTATTCTTATCATTCTTCCGTCATGCAGCTAGGCTACTTCCGTTATGCTTTCCATTCCACAATCTAGAGTCTTAAAGAATTCAAATTCCTGCTGTGTGACCTTCAGAGTCGCCTGCTTCACAACCCATGTGAGCTGTCTAGAACCACACAGGTGCTTCACTCTGATAACATTATTTACAGGTGGCAAGGGCAGCATATTTCTCCAGCAACATCTTTAGAGTTTGGCTTCCAATACCACTGACCATTCTCATGCGCTAAAGAGTCACAAGCATATTTTTACAATCACAATGATTGGCACCTTTCATGACACTTTTAAAGCCACCTGTGTTGAAAATCGTGCCCATGTCTCTAAGCAGCCATGTCTCAACACAGAAGATACTTCTCCAAAGCTCATGGGCACACCACACCAGAGACATGAACTCTCTTCAGCAAGATCACAGCCTCCAACATCTTTCAAGCAATTCCATCACATAAACCAAGCTGTTTGAGCTAGGACAAACATTCACAAGTTCCTGATCCAAAGAGACCATAAAGTCTACATACAAAGCCATACATAACCCATGAGTAGTCCATAAGTAGAATATCAGCAAAGGCTCCTGCATATAGAGCATGTGTGCTGCAATATTCCACACACCACAATGATGTATGTCATCCTTTTAAGAAAGCACTTGTCTACCAACTTTTACTCCAGTGCAAACCACAATATAGCAAAATGCACATGTTTAATCATTTATTAAGCTGATTAGTCTTTGCAATACATTATTCTTATCATTCTTCCGTCATGCAGCTAGGCTACTTCCGTTATGCTTTCCATTCCACAATCTAGAGTCTTAAAGAATTCAAATTCCTGCTGTGTGACCTTCAGAGTCGCCTGCTTCACAACCCATGTGAGCTGTCTAGAACCACACAGGTGCTTCACTCTGGTAACGTTATTTACAGGTGGCAAGGGCAGCATATTTCTCCAGCAACATCTTTAGAGTTTGGCTTCCAATACCACTGACCATTCTCATGCGCTAAAGAGTCACAAGCATATTTTTACAATCACAATGATTGGCACCTTTCATGACACTTTTAAAGCCACCTGTGTTGAAAATCGTGCCCATGTCTCTAAGCAGCCATGTCTCAACACAGAAGATACTTCTCCAAAGCTCATGGGCACACCACACCAGAGACATGAACTCTCTTCAGCAAGATCACAGCCTCCAACATCTTTCAAGCAATTCCATCACATAAACCAAGCTGTTTGAGCTAGGACAAACATTCACAAGTTCCTGATCCAAAGAGACCATAAAGTCTACATACAAAGCCATACATAACCCATGAGTAGTCCATAAGTAGAATATCAGCAAAGGCTCCTGCATATAGAGCATGTGTGCTGCAATATTCCACACACCACAATGATGTATGTCATCCTTTTAAGAAAGCACTTGTCTACCAACTTTTACTCCAGTGCAAACCACAATATAGCAAAATGCACATGTTTAATCATTTATTAAGCTGATTAGTCTTTGCAATACATTATTCTTATCATTCTTCCGTCATGCAGCTAGGCTACTTCCGTTATACTTTCCATTCCACAATCTAGAGTCTTAAAGAATTCAAATTCCTGCTGTGTGACCTTCAGAGTCGCCTGCTTCACAACCCATGTGAGCTGTCTAGAACCACACAGGTGCTTCACTCTGGTAACGTTATTTACAGGTGGCAAGGGCAGCATATTTCTCCAGCAACATCTTTAGAGTTTGGCTTCCAATACCACTGACCATTCTCATGCGCTAAAGAGTCACAAGCATATTTTTACAATCACAATGATTGGCACCTTTCATGACACTTTTAAAGCCACCTGTGTTGAAAATCGTGCCCATGTCTCTAAGCAGCCATGTCTCAACACAGAAGATACTTCTCCAAAGCTCATGGGCACACCACACCAGAGACATGAACTCTCTTCAGCAAGATCACAGCCTCCAACATCTTTCAAGCAATTCCATCACATAAACCAAGCTGTTTGAGCTAGGACAAACATTCACAAGTTCCTGATCCAAAGAGACCATAAAGTCTACATACAAAGCCATACATAACCCATGAGTAGTCCATAAGTAGAATATCAGCAAAGGCTCCTGCATATAGAGCATGTGTGCTGCAATATTCCACACACCACAATGATGTATGTCATCCTTTTAAGAAAGCACTTGTCTACCAACTTTTACTCCAGTGCAAACCACAATATAGCAAAATGCACATGTTTAATCATTTATTAAGCTGATTAGTCTTTGCAATACATTATTCTTATCATTCTTCCGTCATGCAGCTAGGCTACTTCCGTTATGCTTTCCATTCCACAATCTAGAGTCTTAAAGAATTCAAATTCCTGCTGTGTGACCTTCAGAGTCGCCTGCTTCACAACCCATGTGAGCTGTCTAGAACCACACAGGTGCTTCACTCTGGTAACGTTATTTACAGGTGGCAAGGGCAGCATATTTCTCCAGCAACATCTTTAGAGTTTGGCTTCCAATACCACTGACCATTCTCATGCGCTAAAGAGTCACAAGCATATTTTTACAATCACAATGATTGGCACCTTTCATGACACTTTTAAAGCCACCTGTGTTGAAAATCGTGCCCATGTCTCTAAGCAGCCATGTCTCAACACAGAAGATACTTCTCCAAAGCTCATGGGCACACCACACCAGAGACATGAACTCTCTTCAGCAAGATCACAGCCTCCAACATCTTTCAAGCAATTCCATCACATAAACCAAGCTGTTTGAGCTAGGACAAACATTCACAAGTTCCTGATCCAAAGAGACCATAAAGTCTACATACAAAGCCATACATAACCCATGAGTAGTCCATAAGTAGAATATCAGCAAAGGCTCCTGCATATAGAGCATGTGTGCTGCAATATTCCACACACCACAATGATGTATGTCATCCTTTTAAGAAAGCACTTGTCTACCAACTTTTACTCCAGTGCAAACCACAATATAGCAAAATGCACATGTTTAATCATTTATTAAGCTGATTAGTCTTTGCAATACATTATTCTTATCATTCTTCCGTCATGCAGCTAGGCTACTTCCGTTATGCTTTCCATTCCACAATCTAGAGTCTTAAAGAATTCAAATTCCTGCTGTGTGACCTTCAGAGTCGCCTGCTTCACAACCCATGTGAGCTGTCTAGAACCACACAGGTGCTTCACTCTGGTAACGTTATTTACAGGTGGCAAGGGCAGCATATTTCTCCAGCAACATCTTTAGAGTTTGGCTTCCAATACCACTGACCATTCTCATGCGCTAAAGAGTCACAAGCATATTTTTACAATCACAATGATTGGCACCTTTCATGACACTTTTAAAGCCACCTGTGTTGAAAATCGTGCCCATGTCTCTAAGCAGCCATGTCTCAACACAGAAGATACTTCTCCAAAGCTCATGGGCACACCACACCAGAGACATGAACTCTCTTCAGCAAGATCACAGCCTCCAACATCTTTCAAGCAATTCCATCACATAAACCAAGCTGTTTGAGCTAGGACAAACATTCACAAGTTCCTGATCCAAAGAGACCATAAAGTCTACATACAAAGCCATACATAACCCATGAGTAGTCCATAAGTAGAATATCAGCAAAGGCTCCTGCATATAGAGCATGTGTGCTGCAATATTCCACACACCACAATGATGTATGTCATCCTTTTAAGAAAGCACTTGTCTACCAACTTTTACTCCAGTGCAAACCACAATATAGCAAAATGCACATGTTTAATCATTTATTAAGCTGATTAGTCTTTGCAATACATTATTCTTATCATTCTTCCGTCATGCAGCTAGGCTACTTCCGTTATGCTTTCCATTCCACAATCTAGAGTCTTAAAGAATTCAAATTCCTGCTGTGTGACCTTCAGAGTCGCCTGCTTCACAACCCATGTGAGCTGTCTAGAACCACACAGGTGCTTCACTCTGGTAACGTTATTTACAGGTGGCAAGGGCAGCATATTTCTCCAGCAACATCTTTAGAGTTTGGCTTCCAATACCACTGACCATTCTCATGCGCTAAAGAGTCACAAGCATATTTTTACAATCACAATGATTGGCACCTTTCATGACACTTTTAAAGCCACCTGTGTTGAAAATCGTGCCCATGTCTCTAAGCAGCCATGTCTCAACACACAAGATACTTCTCCAAAGCTCATGGGCACACCACACCAGAGACATGAACTCTCTTCAGCAAGATCACAGCCTCCAACATCTTTCAAGCAATTCCATCACATAAACCAAGCTGTTTGAGCTAGGACAAACATTCACAAGTTCCTGATCCAAAGAGACCATAAAGTCTACATACAAAGCCATACATAACCCATGAGTAGTCCATAAGTAGAATATCAGCAAAGGCTCCTGCATATAGAGCATGTGTGCTGCAATATTCCACACACCACAATGATGTATGTCATCCTTTTAAGAAAGCACTTGTCTACCAACTTTTACTCCAGTGCAAACCACAATATAGCAAAATGCACATGTTTAATCATTTATTAAGCTGATTAGTCTTTGCAATACATTATTCTTATCATTCTTCCGTCATGCAGCTAGGCTACTTCCGTTATGCTTTCCATTCCACAATCTAGAGTCTTAAAGAATTCAAATTCCTGCTGTGTGACCTTCAGAGTCGCCTGCTTCACAACCCATGTGAGCTGTCTAGAACCACACAGGTGCTTCACTCTGATAACATTATTTACAGGTGGCAAGGGCAGCATATTTCTCCAGCAACATCTTTAGAGTTTGGCTTCCAATACCACTGACCATTCTCATGCGCTAAAGAGTCACAAGCATATTTTTACAATCACAATGATTGGCACCTTTCATGACACTTTTAAAGCCACCTGTGTTGAAAATCGTGCCCATGTCTCTAAGCAGCCATGTCTCAACACAGAAGATACTTCTCCAAAGCTCATGGGCACACCACACCAGAGACATGAACTCTCTTCAGCAAGATCACAGCCTCCAACATCTTTCAAGCAATTCCATCACATAAACCAAGCTGTTTGGGCTAGGACAAACATTCACAAGTTCCTGATCCAAAGAGACCATAAAGTCTACATACAAAGCCATAAATAACCCATGAATAGTCCATATACTGTTCACTAATTATATTTCTTATTACATTATATCCAGTCATCTTACAACAGTCCTCAGGACACGTATACTTCAAAAACGATAATAATTATCATTGGTCATTCTATAAAAAGAAGAAAATGTGAAATGTATTCTCACTATACCTGTTTAGAACAGTTTTGTAGATGTCAAAACTCATTACAAAGGCACAGACTTTATCAAAATGACAAACTTTAGAGGTTAGAAAGTTAACACTATTTAATTTGTAAATGAACAAAAATGCACGAGTGTCGCTTTAATTTGAAAAACGAATTGTTTTGTCTTGATTTGTTGTCCCGTTGCCTTGGTAAAATGCCTATAGCCTAAGGGCATGGCCTCCTTTTGATTATTCTTTTATTAATCTACAAAATAAAACTTTTCAGTCACATAAACAGACACAGGCAAGGTAAACTAAATGGCACACATAATTACAGACATATTTAAAATAATTGTACATTATCGTAACGTAATACAGATGAATAGCGCAGCCACGGGGGCGCATGGGTAAGTGGGGAATGCCCCATTGGACCGAGGCAAATTACCCAAGAGGCCCCAGCGCGCCTCAGTTAAAAGATAGGTTTATGATGGTTAGGTTGTACAATTATTAAATACGTGTGTAATTGTTAGTATCATTTAGTTTAGCTTGCCTTGTGTCTGTTTATGTGACTGTACAGTCGTTGTCACTCCCGCCATGTTTGTGTCGCCATGTCATTAGACGTGTTCTTATATATCTTTTATGTGTAATTTAAATAAAAGGCGGAGTTTTCACATATCGACCGTGTGTGCAGCTGTTTTCCAGTGACTACAATCAAGTCCGACTCCCTTTTAATTTGTAGATTTACAAAAACGCACGAGTGTCGCTTTAATTTGAAAAACTAATTGTTTTGACTTGATTTGTTGTCCCGTTGCCTTGGTAAAATGCCTATAGCCTAAGGGCACGGCCTCCTTTTGATTATTCTTTTAATAATCTACAAAATAAAACATTTCAGTAACATAAACAGACACAGGGCAAGGTAAACTAAATGGCACACATAATTACAGACATATTTAAAATAATTGTACATTATCGTAACGTAATACAGATGAATAGCGCAGCCACGGGGGCGCATGGGTAAGTGGGGAATGCCCCATTGGACCGAGGCAAATTACCCATGAGGCCCCAGCGCGGCTCAGTTAAAAGATAGGTTTATGATGGTTAGGTTGTACAATTATTAAATACGTGTGTAATTGTTAGTATCATTTAGTTTAGCTTGCCTTGTGTCTGTTTATGTGACTGTACAGTCGTTGTCACTCCCGCCATGTTTGTGTCGCCATGTCATTAGACGTGTTCTTATATATCTTTTATGTGTAATTTAAATTAAAGGCGGAGTTTTCACATATCGACCGTGTGTGCAGCTGTTTTCCAGTGACTACAATCAAGTCCGTCTCCCTTTTAATTTGTAGATTTACAAAAACGCACGAGTGTCGCTTTAATTTGAAAAACTAATTGTTTTGACTTGATTTGTTGTCCCGTTGCCTTGGTAAAATGCCTATAGCCTAAGGGCACAGCCTCCTTTTGATTATTCTTTTAATAATCTACAAAATAAAACATTTCAGTAACATAAACAGACACAGGGCAAGGTAAACTAAATGGCACACATAATTACAGACATATTTAAAATAATTGTACATTATCGTAACGTAATACAGATGAATAGCGCAGCCACGGGGGCGCATGGGTAAGTGGGGAATGCCCCATTGGACCGAGGCAAATTACCCATGAGGCCCCAGCGCGGCTCAGTTAAAAGATAGGTTTATGATGGTTAGGTTGTACAATTATTAAATACGTGTGTAATTGTTAGTATCATTTAGTTTAGCTTGCCTTGTGTCTGTTTATGTGACTGTACAGTCGTTGTCACTCCCGCCATGTGTGTGTCGCCATCTCATAACACCTGTTCATATAAGAGTTTTATAGGTAAATTCAACATCATTAAAAGCTCCTACTTGTTTACCCTGTGTGCTACCATATTCCACCAACCTCAATTATGTCTGTTATTCTTTTAAGAACCCATATGTCTATCAACTTTTACTCCAGTGCAAACCACAATATAGCAAAATGCACATGTTTAATCATTTATTAAGCTGATTAGTCTTTGCAATACATTATTCTTATCATTCTTCCGTCATGCAGCTAGGCTACTTCCGTTATGCTTTCCATTCCACAATCTAGAGTCTTAAAGAATTCAAATTCCTGCTGTGTGACCTTCAGAGTCGCCTGCTTCACAACCCATGTGAGCTGTCTAGAACCACACAGGTGCTTCACTCTGGTAACGTTATTTACAGGTGGCAAGGGCAGCATATTTCTCCAGCAACATCTTTAGAGTTTGGCTTCCAATACCACTGACCATTCTCATGCGCTAAAGAGTCACAAGCATATTTTTACAATCACAATGATTGGCACCTTTCATGACACTTTTAAAGCCACCTGTGTTGAAAATCGTGCCCATGTCTCTAAGCAGCCATGTCTCAACACAGAAGATACTTCTCCAAAGCTCATGGGCACACCACACCAGAGACATGAACTCTCTTCAGCAAGATCACAGCCTCCAACATCTTTCAAGCAATTCCATCACATAAACCAAGCTGTTTGAGCTAGGACAAACATTCACAAGTTCCTGATCCAAAGAGACCATAAAGTCTACATACAAAGCCATACATAACCCATGAGAAGTCCATAAGTAGAATATCAGCAAAGGCTCCTGCATATAGAGCATGTGTGCTGCAATATTCCACACACCACAATGATGTATGTCATCCTTTTAAGAAAGCACTTGTCTACCAACTTTTACTCCAGTGCAAACCACAATATAGCAAAATGCACATGTTTAATCATTTATTAAGCTGATTAGTCTTTGCAATACATTATTCTTATCATTCTTCCGTCATGCAGCTAGGCTACTTCCGTTATGCTTTCCATTCCACAATCTAGAGTCTTAAAGAATTCAAATTCCTGCTGTGTGACCTTCAGAGTCGCCTGCTTCACAACCCATGTGAGCTGTCTAGAACCACACAGGTGCTTCACTCTGGTAACGTTATTTACAGGTGGCAAGGGCAGCATATTTCTCCAGCAACATCTTTAGAGTTTGGCTTCCAATACCACTGACCATTCTCATGCGCTAAAGAGTCACAAGAATATTTTTACAATCACAATGATTGGCACCTTTCATGACACTTTTAAAGCCACCTGTGTTGAAAATCGTGCCCATGTCTCTAAGCAGCCATGTCTCAACACAGAAGATACTTCTCCAAAGCTCATGGGCACACCACACCAGAGACATGAACTCTCTTCAGCAAGATCACAGCCTCCAACATCTTTCAAGCAATTCCATCACATAAACCAAGCTGTTTGGGCTAGGACAAACATTCACAAGTTCCTGATCCAAAGAGACCATAAAGTCTACATACAAAGCCATAAATAACCCATGAATAGTCCATATACTGTTCACTAATTATATTTCTTATTACATTATATTCAGTCATCTTACAACAGTCCTCAGGACACGTATACTTCAAAAACGATAATAATTATCATTGGTCATTCTATAAAAAGAAGAAAATGTGAAATGTATTCTCACTATACCTGTTTAGAACAGTTTTGTAGATGTCAAAACTCATTACAAAGGCACAGACTTTATCAAAATGACAAACTTTAGAGGTTAGAAAGTTAACACTATTTAATTTGTAAATGAACAAAAATGCACGAGTGTCGCTTTAATTTGAAAAACGAATTGTTTTGTCTTGATTTGTTGTCCCGTTGCCTTGGTAAAATGCCTATAGCCTAAGGGCACGGCCTCCTTTTGATTATTCTTTTATTAATCTACAAATTAAAACTTTTCAGTCACATAAACAGACACAGGCAAGGTAAACTAAATGGCACACATAATTACAGACATATTTAAAATAATTGTACATTATCGTAACGTAATACAGATGAATAGCGCAGCCACGGGGGCGCATGGGTAAGTGGGGAATGCCCCATTGGACCGAGGCAAATTACCCATGAGGCCCCAGCGCGCCTCAGTTAAAAGATAGGTTTATGATGGTTAGGTTGTACAATTATTAAATACGTGTGTAATTGTTAGTATCATTTAGTTTAGCTTGCCTTGTGTCTGTTTATGTGACTGTACAGTCGTTGTCACTCCCGCCATGTTTGTGTCGCCATGTCATTAGACGTGTTCTTATATATCTTTTATGTGTAATTTAAATAAAAGGCGGAGTTTTCACATATCGACCGTGTGTGCAGCTGTTTTCCAGTGACTACAATCAAGTCCGACTCCCTTTTAATTTGTAGATTTACAAAAACGCACGAGTGTCGCTTTAATTTGAAAAACTAATTGTTTTGACTTGATTTGTTGTCCCGTTGCCTTGGTAAAATGCCTATAGCCTAAGGGCACGGCCTCCTTTTGATTATTCTTTTAATAATCTACAAAATAAAACATTTCAGTAACATAAACAGACACAGGGCAAGGTAAACTAAATGGCACACATAATTACAGACATATTTAAAATAATTGTACATTATCGTAACGTAATACAGATGAATAGCGCAGCCACGGGGGCGCATGGGTAAGTGGGGAATGCCCCATTGGACCGAGGCAAATTACCCAAGAGGCCCCAGCGCGGCTCAGTTAAAAGATAGGTTTATGATGGTTAGGTTGTACAATTATTAAATACGTGTGTAATTGTTAGTATCATTTAGTTTAGCTTGCCTTGTGTCTGTTTATGTGACTGTACAGTCGTTGTCACTCCCGCCATGTTTGTGTCGCCATGTCATTAGACGTGTTCTTATATATCTTTTATGTGTAATTTAAATAAAAGGCGGAGTTTTCACATATCGACCGTGTGTGCAGCTGTTTTCCAGTGACTACAATCAAGTCCGACTCCCTTTTAATTTGTAGATTTACAAAAACGCACGAGTGTCGCTTTAATTTGAAAAACTAATTGTTTTGACTTGATTTGTTGTCCCGTTGCCTTGGTAAAATGCCTATAGCCTAAGGGCACGGCCTCCTTTTGATTATTCTTTTAATAATCTACAAAATAAAACATTTCAGTAACATAAACAGACACAGGGCAAGGTAAACTAAATGGCACACATAATTACAGACATATTTAAAATAATTGTACATTATCGTAACGTAATACAGATGAATAGCGCAGCCACGGGGGCGCATGGGTAAGTGGGGAATGCCCCATTGGACCGAGGCAAATTACCCATGAGGCCCCAGCGCGGCTCAGTTAAAAGATAGGTTTATGATGGTTAGGTTGTACAATTATTAAATACGTGTGTAATTGTTAGTATCATTTAGTTTAGCTTGCCTTGTGTCTGTTTATGTGACTGTACAGTCGTTGTCACTCCCGCCATGTTTGTGTCGCCATGTCATTAGACGTGTTCTTATATATCTTTTATGTGTAATTTAAATAAAAGGCGGAGTTTTCACATATCGACCGTGTGTGCAGCTGTTTTCCAGTGACTACAATCAAGTCCGTCTCCGTTTTAATTTGTAGATTTACAAAAACGCACGAGTGTCGCTTTAATTTGAAAAACTAATTGTTTTGACTTGATTTGTTGTCCCGTTGCCTTGGTAAAATGCCTATAGCCTAAGGGCACGGCCTCCTTTTGATTATTCTTTTAATATTCTACAAAATAAAACATTTCAGTAACATAAACAGACACAGGGCAAGGTAAACTAAATGGCACACATAATTACAGACATATTTAAAATAATTGTACATTATCGTAACGTAATACAGATGAATAGCGCAGCCACGGGGGCGCATGGGTAAGTGGGGAATGCCCCATTGGACCGAGGCAAATTACCCATGAGGCCCCAGCGCGGCTCAGTTAAAAGATAGGTTTATGATGGTTAGGTTGTACAATTATTAAATACGTGTGTAATTGTTAGTATCATTTAGTTTAGCTTGCCTTGTGTCTGTTTATGTGACTGTACAGTCGTTGTCACTCCCGCCATGTGTGTGTCGCCATCTCATAACACCTGTTCATATAAGAGTTTTATAGGTAAATTCAACATCATTAAAAGCTCCTACTTGTTTACCCTGTGTGCTACCATATTCCACCAACCTCAATTATGTCTGTTATTCTTTTAAGAACCCATATGTCTATCAACTTTTACTCCAGTGCAAACCACAATATAGCAAAATGCACATGTTTAATCATTTATTAAGCTGATTAGTCTTTGCAATACATTATTCTTATCATTCTTCCGTCATGCAGCTAGGCTACTTCCGTTATGCTTTCCATTCCACAATCTAGAGTCTTAAAGAATTCAAATTCCTGCTGTGTGACCTTCAGAGTCGCCTGCTTCACAACCCATGTGAGCTGTCTAGAACCACACAGGTGCTTCACTCTGATAACGTTATTTACAGGTGGCAAGGGCAGCATATTTCTCCAGCAACATCTTTAGAGTTTGGCTTCCAATACCACTGACCATTCTCATGCGCTAAAGAGTCACAAGCATATTTTTACAATCACAATGATTGGCACCTTTCATGACACTTTTAAAGCCACCTGTGTTGAAAATCGTGCCCATGTCTCTAAGCAGCCATGTCTCAACACACAAGATACTTCTCCAAAGCTCATGGGCACACCACACCAGAGACATGAACTCTCTTCAGCAAGATCACAGCCTCCAACATCTTTCAAGCAATTCCATCACATAAACCAAGCTGTTTGAGCTAGGACAAACATTCACAAGTTCCTGATCCAAAGAGACCATAAAGTCTACATACAAAGCCATACATAACCCATGAGTAGTCCATAAGTAGAATATCAGCAAAGGCTCCTGCATATAGAGCATGTGTGCTGCAATATTCCACACACCACAATGATGTATGTCATCCTTTTAAGAAAGCACTTGTCTACCAACTTTTACTCCAGTGCAAACCACAATATAGCAAAATGCACATGTTTAATCATTTATTAAGCTGATTAGTCTTTGCAATACATTATTCTTATCATTCTTCCGTCATGCAGCTAGGCTACTTCCGTTATGCTTTCCATTCCACAATCTAGAGTCTTAAAGAATTCAAATTCCTGCTGTGTGACCTTCAGAGTCGCCTGCTTCACAACCCATGTGAGCTGTCTAGAACCACACAGGTGCTTCACTCTGGTAACGTTATTTACAGGTGGCAAGGGCAGCATATTTCTCCAGCAACATCTTTAGAGTTTGGCTTCCAATACCACTGACCATTCTCATGCGCTAAAGAGTCACAAGAATATTTTTACAATCACAATGATTGGCACCTTTCATGACACTTTTAAAGCCACCTGTGTTGAAAATCGTGCCCATGTCTCTAAGCAGCCATGTCTCAACACAGAAGATACTTCTCCAAAGCTCATGGGCACACCACACCAGAGACATGAACTCTCTTCAGCAAGATCACAGCCTCCAACATCTTTCAAGCAATTCCATCACATAAACCAAGCTGTTTGGGCTAGGACAAACATTCACAAGTTCCTGATCCAAAGAGACCATAAAGTCTACATACAAAGCCATAAATAACCCATGAATAGTCCATATACTGTTCACTAATTATATTTCTTATTACATTATATTCAGTCATCTTACAACAGTCCTCAGGACACGTATACTTCAAAAACGATAATAATTATCATTGGTCATTCTATAAAAAGAAGAAAATGTGAAATGTATTCTCACTATACCTGTTTAGAACAGTTTTGTAGATGTCAAAACTCATTACAAAGGCACAGACTTTATCAAAATGACAAACTTTAGAGGTTAGAAAGTTAACACTATTTAATTTGTAAATGAACAAAAATGCACGAGTGTCGCTTTAATTTGAAAAACGAATTGTTTTGTCTTGATTTGTTGTCCCGTTGCCTTGGTAAAATGCCTATAGCCTAAGGGCACGGCCTCCTTTTGATTATTCTTTTATTAATCTACAAATTAAAACTTTTCAGTCACATAAACAGACACAGGCAAGGTAAACTAAATGGCACACATAATTACAGACATATTTAAAATAATTGTACATTATCGTAACGTAATACAGATGAATAGCGCAGCCACGGGGGCGCATGGGTAAGTGGGGAATGCCCCATTGGACCGAGGCAAATTACCCATGAGGCCCCAGCGCGGCTCAGTTAAAAGATAGGTTTATGATGGTTAGGTTGTACAATTATTAAATACGTGTGTAATTGTTAGTATCATTTAGTTTAGCTTGCCTTGTGTCTGTTTATGTGACTGTACAGTCGTTGTCACTCCCGCCATGTTTGTGTCGCCATGTCATTAGACGTGTTCTTATATATCTTTTATGTGTAATTTAAATAAAAGGCGGAGTTTTCACATATCGACCGTGTGTGCAGCTGTTTTCCAGTGACTACAATCAAGTCCGACTCCCTTTTAATTTGTAGATTTACAAAAACGCACGAGTGTCGCTTTAATTTGAAAAACTAATTGTTTTGACTTGATTTGTTGTCCCGTTGCCTTGGTAAAATGCCTATAGCCTAAGGGCACGGCCTCCTTTTGATTATTCTTTTAATAATCTACAAAATAAAACATTTCAGTAACATAAACAGACACAGGGCAAGGTAAACTAAATGGCACACATAATTACAGACATATTTAAAATAATTGTACATTATCGTAACGTAATACAGATGAATAGCGCAGCCACGGGGGCGCATGGGTAAGTGGGGAATGCCCCATTGGACCGAGGCAAATTACCCAAGAGGCCCCAGCGCGGCTCAGTTAAAAGATAGGTTTATGATGGTTAGGTTGTACAATTATTAAATACGTGTGTAATTGTTAGTATCATTTAGTTTAGCTTGCCTTGTGTCTGTTTATGTGACTGTACAGTCGTTGTCACTCCCGCCATGTTTGTGTCGCCATGTCATTAGACGTGTTCTTATATATCTTTTATGTGTAATTTAAATAAAAGGCGGAGTTTTCACATATCGACCGTGTGTGCAGCTGTTTTCCAGTGACTACAATCAAGTCCGACTCCCTTTTAATTTGTAGATTTACAAAAACGCACGAGTGTCGCTTTAATTTGAAAAACTAATTGTTTTGACTTGATTTGTTGTCCCGTTGCCTTGGTAAAATGCCTATAGCCTAAGGGCACGGCCTCCTTTTGATTATTCTTTTAATAATCTACAAAATAAAACATTTCAGTAACATAAACAGACACAGGGCAAGGTAAACTAAATGGCACACATAATTACAGACATATTTAAAATAATTGTACATTATCGTAACGTAATACAGATGAATAGCGCAGCCACGGGGGCGCATGGGTAAGTGGGGAATGCCCCATTGGACCGAGGCAAATTACCCATGAGGCCCCAGCGCGGCTCAGTTAAAAGATAGGTTTATGATGGTTAGGTTGTACAATTATTAAATACGTGTGTAATGACGCAATAATACACGAGAGGGAGTGCTATAACGGGTAATATCGGCACTGCTGTGCTGCGGTCGTAGGCACGAGGCCGCAGGCCGAGTGCCGTAGATCAGCACAGCAGTGCCGATATTACCCGTTATAGCACGAACCTCGAGTGTATTATTGCGATTATACCACAGTTCCATTATCGCTGTTTATTGAAAGATTTTGAGTTAAAGAGGACGAGAAAATACGACCTGTTTGGTTAAAAACACTCCGCCAGTTAAAATAGTTCTATTCAATGGCTCGCTGCTAAACTTACACAACACTGGGACAGCCATACCCAATAAATATTATAGAGGTAAATATACACAAAAACAACTGTTGATAAAGTTGTATTTATTAAAATACTAAAATCGACTGCAATGTCGTTGCTCTTTAACCAGGATGTAAATACATTAAGAGCCCAGGACGTTTGTTTTACGGTATTAACTTCGTTTCTCTGCTTTTCCAGCTCATCCAAATCATTGTTTGTAAGCGTGACAAACCTTGGCTCATTGGAGAAATGAGGCTGGTCATTTATAGCTTCATCCTCCAGTTTCAGATCGAAACAAATGCTTTCGAAGCCAATAGATTTAACGAACTCTCTGTAATTCATTTTGATAATGTTGCTGCTTGTTTGTAGTTGCGCGTTTGGCTTGTAAACGCTGCTTCGTTGCTAGGTTACCTGTATGTGGCGGAGTAATACATGAAGAGCTTCGGTTACAGTGCTATAACGTGCAATATTGGCACTCCTAGATCGCCTCTCAGCCAATCACATTGTAGGGTCGGAACTAACTGTGGTATAATTGTTAGTATCATTTAGTTTAGCTTGCCTTGTGTCTGTTTATGTGACTGTACAGTCGTTGTCACTCCCGCCATGTTTGTGTCGCCATGTCATTAGACGTGTTCTTATATATCTTTTATGTGTAATTTAAATAAAAGGCGGAGTTTTCACATATCGACCGTGTGTGCAGCTGTTTTCCAGTGACTACAATCAAGTCCGTCTCCGTTTTAATTTGTAGATTTACAAAAACGCACGAGTGTCGCTTTAATTTGAAAAACTAATTGTTTTGACTTGATTTGTTGTCCCGTTGCCTTGGTAAAATGCCTATAGCCTAAGGGCACAGCCTCCTTTTGATTATTCTTTTAATATTCTACAAAATAAAACATTTCAGTAACATAAACAGACACAGGGCAAGGTAAACTAAATGGCACACATAATTACAGACATATTTAAAATAATTGTACATTATCGTAACGTAATACAGATGAATAGCGCAGCCACGGGGGCGCATGGGTAAGTGGGGAATGCCCCATTGGACCGAGGCAAATTACCCATGAGGCCCCAGCGCGGCTCAGTTAAAAGATAGGTTTATGATGGTTAGGTTGTACAATTATTAAATACGTGTGTAATTGTTAGTATCATTTAGTTTAGCTTGCCTTGTGTCTGTTTATGTGACTGTACAGTCGTTGTCACTCCCGCCATGTGTGTGTCGCCATCTCATAACACCTGTTCATATAAGAGTTTTATAGGTAAATTCAACATCATTAAAAGCTCCTACTTGTTTACCCTGTGTGCTACCATATTCCACCAACCTCAATTATGTCTGTTATTCTTTTAAGAACCCATATGTCTATCAACTTTTACTCCAGTGCAAACCACAATATAGCAAAATGCACATGTTTAATCATTTATTAAGCTGATTAGTCTTTGCAATACATTATTCTTATCATTCTTCCGTCATGCAGCTAGGCTACTTCCGTTATGCTTTCCATTCCACAATCTAGAGTCTTAAAGAATTCAAATTCCTGCTGTGTGACCTTCAGAGTCGCCTGCTTCACAACCCATGTGAGCTGTCTAGAACCACACAGGTGCTTCACTCTGATAACGTTATTTACAGGTGGCAAGGGCAGCATATTTCTCCAGCAACATCTTTAGAGTTTGGCTTCCAATACCACTGACCATTCTCATGCGCTAAAGAGTCACAAGCATATTTTTACAATCACAATGATTGGCACCTTTCATGACACTTTTAAAGCCACCTGTGTTGAAAATCGTGCCCATGTCTCTAAGCAGCCATGTCTCAACACACAAGATACTTCTCCAAAGCTCATGGGCACACCACACCAGAGACATGAACTCTCTTCAGCAAGATCACAGCCTCCAACATCTTTCAAGCAATTCCATCACATAAACCAAGCTGTTTGAGCTAGGACAAACATTCACAAGTTCCTGATCCAAAGAGACCATAAAGTCTACATACAAAGCCATACATAACCCATGAGTAGTCCATAAGTAGAATATCAGCAAAGGCTCCTGCATATAGAGCATGTGTGCTGCAATATTCCACACACCACAATGATGTATGTCATCCTTTTAAGAAAGCACTTGTCTACCAACTTTTACTCCAGTGCAAACCACAATATAGCAAAATGCACATGTTTAATCATTTATTAAGCTGATTAGTCTTTGCAATACATTATTCTTATCATTCTTCCGTCATGCAGCTAGGCTACTTCCGTTATGCTTTCCATTCCACAATCTAGAGTCTTAAAGAATTCAAATTCCTGCTGTGTGACCTTCAGAGTCGCCTGCTTCACAACCCATGTGAGCTGTCTAGAACCACACAGGTGCTTCACTCTGGTAACGTTATTTACAGGTGGCAAGGGCAGCATATTTCTCCAGCAACATCTTTAGAGTTTGGCTTCCAATACCACTGACCATTCTCATGCGCTAAAGAGTCACAAGAATATTTTTACAATCACAATGATTGGCACCTTTCATGACACTTTTAAAGCCACCTGTGTTGAAAATCGTGCCCATGTCTCTAAGCAGCCATGTCTCAACACAGAAGATACTTCTCCAAAGCTCATGGGCACACCACACCAGAGACATGAACTCTCTTCAGCAAGATCACAGCCTCCAACATCTTTCAAGCAATTCCATCACATAAACCAAGCTGTTTGGGCTAGGACAAACATTCACAAGTTCCTGATCCAAAGAGACCATAAAGTCTACATACAAAGCCATAAATAACCCATGAATAGTCCATATACTGTTCACTAATTATATTTCTTATTACATTATATTCAGTCATCTTACAACAGTCCTCAGGACACGTATACTTCAAAAACGATAATAATTATCATTGGTCATTCTATAAAAAGAAGAAAATGTGAAATGTATTCTCACTATACCTGTTTAGAACAGTTTTGTAGATGTCAAAACTCATTACAAAGGCACAGACTTTATCAAAATGACAAACTTTAGAGGTTAGAAAGTTAACACTATTTAATTTGTAAATGAACAAAAATGCACGAGTGTCGCTTTAATTTGAAAAACGAATTGTTTTGTCTTGATTTGTTGTCCCGTTGCCTTGGTAAAATGCCTATAGCCTAAGGGCACGGCCTCCTTTTGATTATTCTTTTATTAATCTACAAATTAAAACTTTTCAGTCACATAAACAGACACAGGCAAGGTAAACTAAATGGCACACATAATTACAGACATATTTAAAATAATTGTACATTATCGTAACGTAATACAGATGAATAGCGCAGCCACGGGGGCGCATGGGTAAGTGGGGAATGCCCCATTGGACCGAGGCAAATTACCCATGAGGCCCCAGCGCGCCTCAGTTAAAAGATAGGTTTATGATGGTTAGGTTGTACAATTATTAAATACGTGTGTAATTGTTAGTATCATTTAGTTTAGCTTGCCTTGTGTCTGTTTATGTGACTGTACAGTCGTTGTCACTCCCGCCATGTTTGTGTCGCCATGTCATTAGACGTGTTCTTATATATCTTTTATGTGTAATTTAAATAAAAGGCGGAGTTTTCACATATCGACCGTGTGTGCAGCTGTTTTCCAGTGACTACAATCAAGTCCGACTCCCTTTTAATTTGTAGATTTACAAAAACGCACGAGTGTCGCTTTAATTTGAAAAACTAATTGTTTTGACTTGATTTGTTGTCCCGTTGCCTTGGTAAAATGCCTATAGCCTAAGGGCACGGCCTCCTTTTGATTATTCTTTTAATAATCTACAAAATAAAACATTTCAGTAACATAAACAGACACAGGGCAAGGTAAACTAAATGGCACACATAATTACAGACATATTTAAAATAATTGTACATTATCGTAACGTAATACAGATGAATAGCGCAGCCACGGGGGCGCATGGGTAAGTGGGGAATGCCCCATTGGACCGAGGCAAATTACCCAAGAGGCCCCAGCGCGGCTCAGTTAAAAGATAGGTTTATGATGGTTAGGTTGTACAATTATTAAATACGTGTGTAATTGTTAGTATCATTTAGTTTAGCTTGCCTTGTGTCTGTTTATGTGACTGTACAGTCGTTGTCACTCCCGCCATGTTTGTGTCGCCATGTCATTAGACGTGTTCTTATATATCTTTTATGTGTAATTTAAATAAAAGGCGGAGTTTTCACATATCGACCGTGTGTGCAGCTGTTTTCCAGTGACTACAATCAAGTCCGACTCCCTTTTAATTTGTAGATTTACAAAAACGCACGAGTGTCGCTTTAATTTGAAAAACTAATTGTTTTGACTTGATTTGTTGTCCCGTTGCCTTGGTAAAATGCCTATAGCCTAAGGGCACGGCCTCCTTTTGATTATTCTTTTAATAATCTACAAAATAAAACATTTCAGTAACATAAACAGACACAGGGCAAGGTAAACTAAATGGCACACATAATTACAGACATATTTAAAATAATTGTACATTATCGTAACGTAATACAGATGAATAGCGCAGCCACGGGGGCGCATGGGTAAGTGGGGAATGCCCCATTGGACCGAGGCAAATTACCCATGAGGCCCCAGCGCGGCTCAGTTAAAAGATAGGTTTATGATGGTTAGGTTGTACAATTATTAAATACGTGTGTAATTGTTAGTATCATTTAGTTTAGCTTGCCTTGTGTCTGTTTATGTGACTGTACAGTCGTTGTCACTCCCGCCATGTTTGTGTCGCCATGTCATTAGACGTGTTCTTATATATCTTTTATGTGTAATTTAAATAAAAGGCGGAGTTTTCACATATCGACCGTGTGTGCAGCTGTTTTCCAGTGACTACAATCAAGTCCGTCTCCGTTTTAATTTGTAGATTTACAAAAACGCACGAGTGTCGCTTTAATTTGAAAAACTAATTGTTTTGACTTGATTTGTTGTCCCGTTGCCTTGGTAAAATGCCTATAGCCTAAGGGCACAGCCTCCTTTTGATTATTCTTTTAATATTCTACAAAATAAAACATTTCAGTAACATAAACAGACACAGGGCAAGGTAAACTAAATGGCACACATAATTACAGACATATTTAAAATAATTGTACATTATCGTAACGTAATACAGATGAATAGCGCAGCCACGGGGGCGCATGGGTAAGTGGGGAATGCCCCATTGGACCGAGGCAAATTACCCATGAGGCCCCAGCGCGGCTCAGTTAAAAGATAGGTTTATGATGGTTAGGTTGTACAATTATTAAATACGTGTGTAATTGTTAGTATCATTTAGTTTAGCTTGCCTTGTGTCTGTTTATGTGACTGTACAGTCGTTGTCACTCCCGCCATGTTTGTGTCGCCATGTCATTAGACGTGTTCTTATATATCTTTTATGTGTAACTTAAATAAAAGGCGGAGTTTTCACATATCGACCGTGTGTGCAGCTGTTTTCCAGTGACTACAATCAAGTCCGTCTCCGTTTTAATTTGTAGATTTACAAAAACGCACGAGTGTCGCTTTAATTTGAAAAACTAATTGTTTTGACTTGATTTGTTGTCCCGTTGCCTTGGTAAAATGCCTATAGCCTAAGGGCACAGCCTCCTTTTGATTATTCTTTTAATATTCTACAAAATAAAACATTTCAGTAACATAAACAGACACAGGGCAAGGTAAACTAAATGGCACACATAATTACAGACATATTTAAAATAATTGTACATTATCGTAACGTAATACAGATGAATAGCGCAGCCACGGGGGCGCATGGGTAAGTGGGGAATGCCCCATTGGACCGAGGCAAATTACCCATGAGGCCCCAGCGCGGCTCAGTTAAAAGATAGGTTTATGATGGTTAGGTTGTACAATTATTAAATACGTGTGTAATTGTTAGTATCATTTAGTTTAGCTTGCCTTGTGTCTGTTTATGTGACTGTACAGTCGTTGTCACTCCCGCCATGTGTGTGTCGCCATCTCATAACACCTGTTCATATAAGAGTTTTATAGGTAAATTCAACATCATTAAAAGCTCCTACTTGTTTACCCTGTGTGCTACCATATTCCACCAACCTCAATTATGTCTGTTATTCTTTTAAGAACCCATATGTCTATCAACTTTTACTCCAGTGCAAACCACAATATAGCAAAATGCACATGTTTAATCATTTATTAAGCTGATTAGTCTTTGCAATACATTATTCTTATCATTCTTCCGTCATGCAGCTAGGCTACTTCCGTTATGCTTTCCATTCCACAATCTAGAGTCTTAAAGAATTCAAATTCCTGCTGTGTGACCTTCAGAGTCGCCTGCTTCACAACCCATGTGAGCTGTCTAGAACCACACAGGTGCTTCACTCTGATAACGTTATTTACAGGTGGCAAGGGCAGCATATTTCTCCAGCAACATCTTTAGAGTTTGGCTTCCAATACCACTGACCATTCTCATGCGCTAAAGAGTCACAAGCATATTTTTACAATCACAATGATTGGCACCTTTCATGACACTTTTAAAGCCACCTGTGTTGAAAATCGTGCCCATGTCTCTAAGCAGCCATGTCTCAACACACAAGATACTTCTCCAAAGCTCATGGGCACACCACACCAGAGACATGAACTCTCTTCAGCAAGATCACAGCCTCCAACATCTTTCAAGCAATTCCATCACATAAACCAAGCTGTTTGAGCTAGGACAAACATTCACAAGTTCCTGATCCAAAGAGACCATAAAGTCTACATACAAAGCCATACATAACCCATGAGTAGTCCATAAGTAGAATATCAGCAAAGGCTCCTGCATATAGAGCATGTGTGCTGCAATATTCCACACACCACAATGATGTATGTCATCCTTTTAAGAAAGCACTTGTCTACCAACTTTTACTCCAGTGCAAACCACAATATAGCAAAATGCACATGTTTAATCATTTATTAAGCTGATTAGTCTTTGCAATACATTATTCTTATCATTCTTCCGTCATGCAGCTAGGCTACTTCCGTTATGCTTTCCATTCCACAATCTAGAGTCTTAAAGAATTCAAATTCCTGCTGTGTGACCTTCAGAGTCGCCTGCTTCACAACCCATGTGAGCTGTCTAGAACCACACAGGTGCTTCACTCTGGTAACGTTATTTACAGGTGGCAAGGGCAGCATATTTCTCCAGCAACATCTTTAGAGTTTGGCTTCCAATACCACTGACCATTCTCATGCGCTAAAGAGTCACAAGAATATTTTTACAATCACAATGATTGGCACCTTTCATGACACTTTTAAAGCCACCTGTGTTGAAAATCGTGCCCATGTCTCTAAGCAGCCATGTCTCAACACAGAAGATACTTCTCCAAAGCTCATGGGCACACCACACCAGAGACATGAACTCTCTTCAGCAAGATCACAGCCTCCAACATCTTTCAAGCAATTCCATCACATAAACCAAGCTGTTTGGGCTAGGACAAACATTCACAAGTTCCTGATCCAAAGAGACCATAAAGTCTACATACAAAGCCATAAATAACCCATGAATAGTCCATATACTGTTCACTAATTATATTTCTTATTACATTATATTCAGTCATCTTACAACAGTCCTCAGGACACGTATACTTCAAAAACGATAATAATTATCATTGGTCATTCTATAAAAAGAAGAAAATGTGAAATGTATTCTCACTATACCTGTTTAGAACAGTTTTGTAGATGTCAAAACTCATTACAAAGGCACAGACTTTATCAAAATGACAAACTTTAGAGGTTAGAAAGTTAACACTATTTAATTTGTAAATGAACAAAAATGCACGAGTGTCGCTTTAATTTGAAAAACGAATTGTTTTGTCTTGATTTGTTGTCCCGTTGCCTTGGTAAAATGCCTATAGCCTAAGGGCACGGCCTCCTTTTGATTATTCTTTTATTAATCTACAAATTAAAACTTTTCAGTCACATAAACAGACACAGGCAAGGTAAACTAAATGGCACACATAATTACAGACATATTTAAAATAATTGTACATTATCGTAACGTAATACAGATGAATAGCGCAGCCACGGGGGCGCATGGGTAAGTGGGGAATGCCCCATTGGACCGAGGCAAATTACCCATGAGGCCCCAGCGCGCCTCAGTTAAAAGATAGGTTTATGATGGTTAGGTTGTACAATTATTAAATACGTGTGTAATTGTTAGTATCATTTAGTTTAGCTTGCCTTGTGTCTGTTTATGTGACTGTACAGTCGTTGTCACTCCCGCCATGTTTGTGTCGCCATGTCATTAGACGTGTTCTTATATATCTTTTATGTGTAATTTAAATAAAAGGCGGAGTTTTCACATATCGACCGTGTGTGCAGCTGTTTTCCAGTGACTACAATCAAGTCCGACTCCCTTTTAATTTGTAGATTTACAAAAACGCACGAGTGTCGCTTTAATTTGAAAAACTAATTGTTTTGACTTGATTTGTTGTCCCGTTGCCTTGGTAAAATGCCTATAGCCTAAGGGCACGGCCTCCTTTTGATTATTCTTTTAATAATCTACAAAATAAAACATTTCAGTAACATAAACAGACACAGGGCAAGGTAAACTAAATGGCACACATAATTACAGACATATTTAAAATAATTGTACATTATCGTAACGTAATACAGATGAATAGCGCAGCCACGGGGGCGCATGGGTAAGTGGGGAATGCCCCATTGGACCGAGGCAAATTACCCAAGAGGCCCCAGCGCGGCTCAGTTAAAAGATAAGTTTATGATGGTTAGGTTGTACAATTATTAAATACGTGTGTAATTGTTAGTATCATTTAGTTTAGCTTGCCTTGTGTCTGTTTATGTGACTGTACAGTCGTTGTCACTCCCGCCATGTTTGTGTCGCCATGTCATTAGACGTGTTCTTATATATCTTTTATGTGTAATTTAAATAAAAGGCGGAGTTTTCACATATCGACCGTGTGTGCAGCTGTTTTCCAGTGACTACAATCAAGTCCGACTCCCTTTTAATTTGTAGATTTACAAAAACGCACGAGTGTCGCTTTAATTTGAAAAACTAATTGTTTTGACTTGATTTGTTGTCCCGTTGCCTTGGTAAAATGCCTATAGCCTAAGGGCACGGCCTCCTTTTGATTATTCTTTTAATAATCTACAAAATAAAACATTTCAGTAACATAAACAGACACAGGGCAAGGTAAACTAAATGGCACACATAATTACAGACATATTTAAAATAATTGTACATTATCGTAACGTAATACAGATGAATAGCGCAGCCACGGGGGCGCATGGGTAAGTGGGGAATGCCCCATTGGACCGAGGCAAATTACCCATGAGGCCCCAGCGCGGCTCAGTTAAAAGATAGGTTTATGATGGTTAGGTTGTACAATTATTAAATACGTGTGTAATTGTTAGTATCATTTAGTTTAGCTTGCCTTGTGTCTGTTTATGTGACTGTACAGTCGTTGTCACTCCCGCCATGTTTGTGTCGCCATGTCATTAGACGTGTTCTTATATATCTTTTATGTGTAATTTAAATAAAAGGCGGAGTTTTCACATATCGACCGTGTGTGCAGCTGTTTTCCAGTGACTACAATCAAGTCCGTCTCCGTTTTAATTTGTAGATTTACAAAAACGCACGAGTGTCGCTTTAATTTGAAAAACTAATTGTTTTGACTTGATTTGTTGTCCCGTTGCCTTGGTAAAATGCCTATAGCCTAAGGGCACAGCCTCCTTTTGATTATTCTTTTAATATTCTACAAAATAAAACATTTCAGTAACATAAACAGACACAGGGCAAGGTAAACTAAATGGCACACATAATTACAGACATATTTAAAATAATTGTACATTATCGTAACGTAATACAGATGAATAGCGCAGCCACGGGGGCGCATGGGTAAGTGGGGAATGCCCCATTGGACCGAGGCAAATTACCCATGAGGCCCCAGCGCGGCTCAGTTAAAAGATAGGTTTATGATGGTTAGGTTGTACAATTATTAAATACGTGTGTAATTGTTAGTATCATTTAGTTTAGCTTGCCTTGTGTCTGTTTATGTGACTGTACAGTCGTTGTCACTCCCGCCATGTTTGTGTCGCCATGTCATTAGACGTGTTCTTATATATCTTTTATGTGTAATTTAAATAAAAGGCGGAGTTTTCACATATCGACCGTGTGTGCAGCTGTTTTCCAGTGACTACAATCAAGTCCGTCTCCGTTTTAATTTGTAGATTTACAAAAACGCACGAGTGTCGCTTTAATTTGAAAAACTAATTGTTTTGACTTGATTTGTTGTCCCGTTGCCTTGGTAAAATGCCTATAGCCTAAGGGCACAGCCTCCTTTTGATTATTCTTTTAATATTCTACAAAATAAAACATTTCAGTAACATAAACAGACACAGGGCAAGGTAAACTAAATGGCACACATAATTACAGACATATTTAAAATAATTGTACATTATCGTAACGTAATACAGATGAATAGCGCAGCCACGGGGGCGCATGGGTAAGTGGGGAATGCCCCATTGGACCGAGGCAAATTACCCATGAGGCCCCAGCGCGGCTCAGTTAAAAGATAGGTTTATGATGGTTAGGTTGTACAATTATTAAATACGTGTGTAATTGTTAGTATCATTTAGTTTAGCTTGCCTTGTGTCTGTTTATGTGACTGTACAGTCGTTGTCACTCCCGCCATGTGTGTGTCGCCATCTCATAACACCTGTTCATATAAGAGTTTTATAGGTAAATTCAACATCATTAAAAGCTCCTACTTGTTTACCCTGTGTGCTACCATATTCCACCAACCTCAATTATGTCTGTTATTCTTTTAAGAACCCATATGTCTATCAACTTTTACTCCAGTGCAAACCACAATATAGCAAAATGCACATGTTTAATCATTTATTAAGCTGATTAGTCTTTGCAATACATTATTCTTATCATTCTTCCGTCATGCAGCTAGGCTACTTCCGTTATGCTTTCCATTCCACAATCTAGAGTCTTAAAGAATTCAAATTCCTGCTGTGTGACCTTCAGAGTCGCCTGCTTCACAACCCATGTGAGCTGTCTAGAACCACACAGGTGCTTCACTCTGATAACGTTATTTACAGGTGGCAAGGGCAGCATATTTCTCCAGCAACATCTTTAGAGTTTGGCTTCCAATACCACTGACCATTCTCATGCGCTAAAGAGTCACAAGCATATTTTTACAATCACAATGATTGGCACCTTTCATGACACTTTTAAAGCCACCTGTGTTGAAAATCGTGCCCATGTCTCTAAGCAGCCATGTCTCAACACACAAGATACTTCTCCAAAGCTCATGGGCACACCACACCAGAGACATGAACTCTCTTCAGCAAGATCACAGCCTCCAACATCTTTCAAGCAATTCCATCACATAAACCAAGCTGTTTGAGCTAGGACAAACATTCACAAGTTCCTGATCCAAAGAGACCATAAAGTCTACATACAAAGCCATACATAACCCATGAGTAGTCCATAAGTAGAATATCAGCAAAGGCTCCTGCATATAGAGCATGTGTGCTGCAATATTCCACACACCACAATGATGTATGTCATCCTTTTAAGAAAGCACTTGTCTACCAACTTTTACTCCAGTGCAAACCACAATATAGCAAAATGCACATGTTTAATCATTTATTAAGCTGATTAGTCTTTGCAATACATTATTCTTATCATTCTTCCGTCATGCAGCTAGGCTACTTCCGTTATGCTTTCCATTCCACAATCTAGAGTCTTAAAGAATTCAAATTCCTGCTGTGTGACCTTCAGAGTCGCCTGCTTCACAACCCATGTGAGCTGTCTAGAACCACACAGGTGCTTCACTCTGGTAACGTTATTTACAGGTGGCAAGGGCAGCATATTTCTCCAGCAACATCTTTAGAGTTTGGCTTCCAATACCACTGACCATTCTCATGCGCTAAAGAGTCACAAGAATATTTTTACAATCACAATGATTGGCACCTTTCATGACACTTTTAAAGCCACCTGTGTTGAAAATCGTGCCCATGTCTCTAAGCAGCCATGTCTCAACACAGAAGATACTTCTCCAAAGCTCATGGGCACACCACACCAGAGACATGAACTCTCTTCAGCAAGATCACAGCCTCCAACATCTTTCAAGCAATTCCATCACATAAACCAAGCTGTTTGGGCTAGGACAAACATTCACAAGTTCCTGATCCAAAGAGACCATAAAGTCTACATACAAAGCCATAAATAACCCATGAATAGTCCATATACTGTTCACTAATTATATTTCTTATTACATTATATTCAGTCATCTTACAACAGTCCTCAGGACACGTATACTTCAAAAACGATAATAATTATCATTGGTCATTCTATAAAAAGAAGAAAATGTGAAATGTATTCTCACTATACCTGTTTAGAACAGTTTTGTAGATGTCAAAACTCATTACAAAGGCACAGACTTTATCAAAATGACAAACTTTAGAGGTTAGAAAGTTAACACTATTTAATTTGTAAATGAACAAAAATGCACGAGTGTCGCTTTAATTTGAAAAACGAATTGTTTTGTCTTGATTTGTTGTCCCGTTGCCTTGGTAAAATGCCTATAGCCTAAGGGCACGGCCTCCTTTTGATTATTCTTTTATTAATCTACAAATTAAAACTTTTCAGTCACATAAACAGACACAGGCAAGGTAAACTAAATGGCACACATAATTACAGACATATTTAAAATAATTGTACATTATCGTAACGTAATACAGATGAATAGCGCAGCCACGGGGGCGCATGGGTAAGTGGGGAATGCCCCATTGGACCGAGGCAAATTACCCATGAGGCCCCAGCGCGCCTCAGTTAAAAGATAGGTTTATGATGGTTAGGTTGTACAATTATTAAATACGTGTGTAATTGTTAGTATCATTTAGTTTAGCTTGCCTTGTGTCTGTTTATGTGACTGTACAGTCGTTGTCACTCCCGCCATGTTTGTGTCGCCATGTCATTAGACGTGTTCTTATATATCTTTTATGTGTAATTTAAATAAAAGGCGGAGTTTTCACATATCGACCGTGTGTGCAGCTGTTTTCCAGTGACTACAATCAAGTCCGACTCCCTTTTAATTTGTAGATTTACAAAAACGCACGAGTGTCGCTTTAATTTGAAAAACTAATTGTTTTGACTTGATTTGTTGTCCCGTTGCCTTGGTAAAATGCCTATAGCCTAAGGGCACGGCCTCCTTTTGATTATTCTTTTAATAATCTACAAAATAAAACATTTCAGTAACATAAACAGACACAGGGCAAGGTAAACTAAATGGCACACATAATTACAGACATATTTAAAATAATTGTACATTATCGTAACGTAATACAGATGAATAGCGCAGCCACGGGGGCGCATGGGTAAGTGGGGAATGCCCCATTGGACCGAGGCAAATTACCCAAGAGGCCCCAGCGCGGCTCAGTTAAAAGATAGGTTTATGATGGTTAGGTTGTACAATTATTAAATACGTGTGTAATTGTTAGTATCATTTAGTTTAGCTTGCCTTGTGTCTGTTTATGTGACTGTACAGTCGTTGTCACTCCCGCCATGTTTGTGTCGCCATGTCATTAGACGTGTTCTTATATATCTTTTATGTGTAATTTAAATAAAAGGCGGAGTTTTCACATATCGACCGTGTGTGCAGCTGTTTTCCAGTGACTACAATCAAGTCCGACTCCCTTTTAATTTGTAGATTTACAAAAACGCACGAGTGTCGCTTTAATTTGAAAAACTAATTGTTTTGACTTGATTTGTTGTCCCGTTGCCTTGGTAAAATGCCTATAGCCTAAGGGCACGGCCTCCTTTTGATTATTCTTTTAATAATCTACAAAATAAAACATTTCAGTAACATAAACAGACACAGGGCAAGGTAAACTAAATGGCACACATAATTACAGACATATTTAAAATAATTGTACATTATCGTAACGTAATACAGATGAATAGCGCAGCCACGGGGGCGCATGGGTAAGTGGGGAATGCCCCATTGGACCGAGGCAAATTACCCAAGAGGCCCCAGCGCGGCTCAGTTAAAAGATAGGTTTATGATGGTTAGGTTGTACAATTATTAAATACGTGTGTAATTGTTAGTATCATTTAGTTTAGCTTGCCTTGTGTCTGTTTATGTGACTGTACAGTCGTTGTCACTCCCGCCATGTTTGTGTCGCCATGTCATTAGACGTGTTCTTATATATCTTTTATGTGTAATTTAAATAAAAGGCGGAGTTTTCACATATCGACCGTGTGTGCAGCTGTTTTCCAGTGACTACAATCAAGTCCGTCTCCGTTTTAATTTGTAGATTTACAAAAACGCACGAGTGTCGCTTTAATTTGAAAAACTAATTGTTTTGACTTGATTTGTTGTCCCGTTGCCTTGGTAAAATGCCTATAGCCTAAGGGCACAGCCTCCTTTTGATTATTCTTTTAATATTCTACAAAATAAAACATTTCAGTAACATAAACAGACACAGGGCAAGGTAAACTAAATGGCACACATAATTACAGACATATTTAAAATAATTGTACATTATCGTAACGTAATACAGATGAATAGCGCAGCCACGGGGGCGCATGGGTAAGTGGGGAATGCCCCATTGGACCGAGGCAAATTACCCATGAGGCCCCAGCGCGGCTCAGTTAAAAGATAGGTTTATGATGGTTAGGTTGTACAATTATTAAATACGTGTGTAATTGTTAGTATCATTTAGTTTAGCTTGCCTTGTGTCTGTTTATGTGACTGTACAGTCGTTGTCACTCCCGCCATGTGTGTGTCGCCATCTCATAACACCTGTTCATATAAGAGTTTTATAGGTAAATTCAACATCATTAAAAGCTCCTACTTGTTTACCCTGTGTGCTACCATATTCCACCAACCTCAATTATGTCTGTTATTCTTTTAAGAACCCATATGTCTATCAACTTTTACTCCAGTGCAAACCACAATATAGCAAAATGCACATGTTTAATCATTTATTAAGCTGATTAGTCTTTGCAATACATTATTCTTATCATTCTTCCGTCATGCAGCTAGGCTACTTCCGTTATGCTTTCCATTCCACAATCTAGAGTCTTAAAGAATTCAAATTCCTGCTGTGTGACCTTCAGAGTCGCCTGCTTCACAACCCATGTGAGCTGTCTAGAACCACACAGGTGCTTCACTCTGGTAACGTTATTTACAGGTGGCAAGGGCAGCATATTTCTCCAGCAACATCTTTAGAGTTTGGCTTCCAATACCACTGACCATTCTCATGCGCTAAAGAGTCACAAGCATATTTTTACAATCACAATGATTGGCACCTTTCATGACACTTTTAAAGCCACCTGTGTTGAAAATCGTGCCCATGTCTCTAAGCAGCCATGTCTCAACACAGAAGATACTTCTCCAAAGCTCATGGGCACACCACACCAGAGACATGAACTCTCTTCAGCAAGATCACAGCCTCCAACATCTTTCAAGCAATTCCATCACATAAACCAAGCTGTTTGAGCTAGGACAAACATTCACAAGTTCCTGATCCAAAGAGACCATAAAGTCTACATACAAAGCCATACATAACCCATGAGTAGTCCATAAGTAGAATATCAGCAAAGGCTCCTGCATATAGAGCATGTGTGCTGCAATATTCCACACACCACAATGATGTATGTCATCCTTTTAAGAAAGCACTTGTCTACCAACTTTTACTCCAGTGCAAACCACAATATAGCAAAATGCACATGTTTAATCATTTATTAAGCTGATTAGTCTTTGCAATACATTATTCTTATCATTCTTCCGTCATGCAGCTAGGCTACTTCCGTTATGCTTTCCATTCCACAATCTAGAGTCTTAAAGAATTCAAATTCCTGCTGTGTGACCTTCAGAGTCGCCTGCTTCACAACCCATGTGAGCTGTCTAGAACCACACAGGTGCTTCACTCTGGTAACGTTATTTACAGGTGGCAAGGGCAGCATATTTCTCCAGCAACATCTTTAGAGTTTGGCTTCCAATACCACTGACCATTCTCATGCGCTAAAGAGTCACAAGAATATTTTTACAATCACAATGATTGGCACCTTTCATGACACTTTTAAAGCCACCTGTGTTGAAAATCGTGCCCATGTCTCTAAGCAGCCATGTCTCAACACAGAAGATACTTCTCCAAAGCTCATGGGCACACCACACCAGAGACATGAACTCTCTTCAGCAAGATCACAGCCTCCAACATCTTTCAAGCAATTCCATCACATAAACCAAGCTGTTTGGGCTAGGACAAACATTCACAAGTTCCTGATCCAAAGAGACCATAAAGTCTACATACAAAGCCATAAATAACCCATGAATAGTCCATATACTGTTCACTAATTATATTTCTTATTACATTATATTCAGTCATCTTACAACAGTCCTCAGGACACGTATACTTCAAAAACGATAATAATTATCATTGGTCATTCTATAAAAAGAAGAAAATGTGAAATGTATTCTCACTATACCTGTTTAGAACAGTTTTGTAGATGTCAAAACTCATTACAAAGGCACAGACTTTATCAAAATGACAAACTTTAGAGGTTAGAAAGTTAACACTATTTAATTTGTAAATGAACAAAAATGCACGAGTGTCGCTTTAATTTGAAAAACGAATTGTTTTGTCTTGATTTGTTGTCCCGTTGCCTTGGTAAAATGCCTATAGCCTAAGGGCACGGCCTCCTTTTGATTATTCTTTTATTAATCTACAAATTAAAACTTTTCAGTCACATAAACAGACACAGGCAAGGTAAACTAAATGGCACACATAATTACAGACATATTTAAAATAATTGTACATTATCGTAACGTAATACAGATGAATAGCGCAGCCACGGGGGCGCATGGGTAAGTGGGGAATGCCCCATTGGACCGAGGCAAATTACCCATGAGGCCCCAGCGCGCCTCAGTTAAAAGATAGGTTTATGATGGTTAGGTTGTACAATTATTAAATACGTGTGTAATTGTTAGTATCATTTAGTTTAGCTTGCCTTGTGTCTGTTTATGTGACTGTACAGTCGTTGTCACTCCCGCCATGTTTGTGTCGCCATGTCATTAGACGTGTTCTTATATATCTTTTATGTGTAATTTAAATAAAAGGCGGAGTTTTCACATATCGACCGTGTGTGCAGCTGTTTTCCAGTGACTACAATCAAGTCCGACTCCCTTTTAATTTGTAGATTTACAAAAACGCACGAGTGTCGCTTTAATTTGAAAAACTAATTGTTTTGACTTGATTTGTTGTCCCGTTGCCTTGGTAAAATGCCTATAGCCTAAGGGCACGGCCTCCTTTTGATTATTCTTTTAATAATCTACAAAATAAAACATTTCAGTAACATAAACAGACACAGGGCAAGGTAAACTAAATGGCACACATAATTACAGACATATTTAAAATAATTGTACATTATCGTAACGTAATACAGATGAATAGCGCAGCCACGGGGGCGCATGGGTAAGTGGGGAATGCCCCATTGGACCGAGGCAAATTACCCAAGAGGCCCCAGCGCGGCTCAGTTAAAAGATAGGTTTATGATGGTTAGGTTGTACAATTATTAAATACGTGTGTAATTGTTAGTATCATTTAGTTTAGCTTGCCTTGTGTCTGTTTATGTGACTGTACAGTCGTTGTCACTCCCGCCATGTTTGTGTCGCCATGTCATTAGACGTGTTCTTATATATCTTTTATGTGTAATTTAAATAAAAGGTGGAGTTTTCACATATCGACCGTGTGTGCAGCTGTTTTCCAGTGACTACAATCAAGTCCGACTCCCTTTTAATTTGTAGATTTACAAAAACGCACGAGTGTCGCTTTAATTTGAAAAACTAATTGTTTTGACTTGATTTGTTGTCCCGTTGCCTTGGTAAAATGCCTATAGCCTAAGGGCACGGCCTCCTTTTGATTATTCTTTTAATAATCTACAAAATAAAACATTTCAGTAACATAAACAGACACAGGGCAAGGTAAACTAAATGGCACACATAATTACAGACATATTTAAAATAATTGTACATTATCGTAACGTAATACAGATGAATAGCGCAGCCACGGGGGCGCATGGGTAAGTGGGGAATGCCCCATTGGACCGAGGCAAATTACCCATGAGGCCCCAGCGCGGCTCAGTTAAAAGATAGGTTTATGATGGTTAGGTTGTACAATTATTAAATACGTGTGTAATTGTTAGTATCATTTAGTTTAGCTTGCCTTGTGTCTGTTTATGTGACTGTACAGTCGTTGTCACTCCCGCCATGTTTGTGTCGCCATGTCATTAGACGTGTTCTTATATATCTTTTATGTGTAATTTAAATAAAAGGCGGAGTTTTCACATATCGACCGTGTGTGCAGCTGTTTTCCAGTGACTACAATCAAGTCCGTCTCCGTTTTAATTTGTAGATTTACAAAAACGCACGAGTGTCGCTTTAATTTGAAAAACTAATTGTTTTGACTTGATTTGTTGTCCCGTTGCCTTGGTAAAATGCCTATAGCCTAAGGGCACAGCCTCCTTTTGATTATTCTTTTAATATTCTACAAAATAAAACATTTCAGTAACATAAACAGACACAGGGCAAGGTAAACTAAATGGCACACATAATTACAGACATATTTAAAATAATTGTACATTATCGTAACGTAATACAGATGAATAGCGCAGCCACGGGGGCGCATGGGTAAGTGGGGAATGCCCCATTGGACCGAGGCAAATTACCCATGAGGCCCCAGCGCGGCTCAGTTAAAAGATAGGTTTATGATGGTTAGGTTGTACAATTATTAAATACGTGTGTAATTGTTAGTATCATTTAGTTTAGCTTGCCTTGTGTCTGTTTATGTGACTGTACAGTCGTTGTCACTCCCGCCATGTGTGTGTCGCCATCTCATAACACCTGTTCATATAAGAGTTTTATAGGTAAATTCAACATCATTAAAAGCTCCTACTTGTTTACCTTGTGTGCTACCATATTCCACCAACCTCAATTATGTCTGTTATTCTTTTAAGAACCCATATGTCTATCAACTTTTACTCCAGTGCAAACCACAATATAGCAAAATGCACATGTTTAATCATTTATTAAGCTGATTAGTCTTTGCAATACATTATTCTTATCATTCTTCCGTCATGCAGCTAGGCTACTTCCGTTATGCTTTCCATTCCACAATCTAGAGTCTTAAAGAATTCAAATTCCTGCTGTGTGACCTTCAGAGTCGCCTGCTTCACAACCCATGTGAGCTGTCTAGAACCACACAGGTGCTTCACTCTGGTAACGTTATTTACAGGTGGCAAGGGCAGCATATTTCTCCAGCAACATCTTTAGAGTTTGGCTTCCAATACCACTGACCATTCTCATGCGCTAAAGAGTCACAAGCATATTTTTACAATCACAATGATTGGCACCTTTCATGACACTTTTAAAGCCACCTGTGTTGAAAATCGTGCCCATGTCTCTAAGCAGCCATGTCTCAACACAGAAGATACTTCTCCAAAGCTCATGGGCACACCACACCAGAGACATGAACTCTCTTCAGCAAGATCACAGCCTCCAACATCTTTCAAGCAATTCCATCACATAAACCAAGCTGTTTGAGCTAGGACAAACATTCACAAGTTCCTGATCCAAAGAGACCATAAAGTCTACATACAAAGCCATACATAACCCATGAGTAGTCCATAAGTAGAATATCAGCAAAGGCTCCTGCATATAGAGCATGTGTGCTGCAATATTCCACACACCACAATGATGTATGTCATCCTTTTAAGAAAGCACTTGTCTACCAACTTTTACTCCAGTGCAAACCACAATATAGCAAAATGCACATGTTTAATCATTTATTAAGCTGATTAGTCTTTGCAATACATTATTCTTATCATTCTTCCGTCATGCAGCTAGGCTACTTCCGTTATGCTTTCCATTCCACAATCTAGAGTCTTAAAGAATTCAAATTCCTGCTGTGTGACCTTCAGAGTCGCCTGCTTCACAACCCATGTGAGCTGTCTAGAACCACACAGGTGCTTCACTCTGGTAACGTTATTTACAGGTGGCAAGGGCAGCATATTTCTCCAGCAACATCTTTAGAGTTTGGCTTCCAATACCACTGACCATTCTCATGCGCTAAAGAGTCACAAGAATATTTTTACAATCACAATGATTGGCACCTTTCATGACACTTTTAAAGCCACCTGTGTTGAAAATCGTGCCCATGTCTCTAAGCAGCCATGTCTCAACACAGAAGATACTTCTCCAAAGCTCATGGGCACACCACACCAGAGACATGAACTCTCTTCAGCAAGATCACAGCCTCCAACATCTTTCAAGCAATTCCATCACATAAACCAAGCTGTTTGGGCTAGGACAAACATTCACAAGTTCCTGATCCAAAGAGACCATAAAGTCTACATACAAAGCCATAAATAACCCATGAATAGTCCATATACTGTTCACTAATTATATTTCTTATTACATTATATTCAGTCATCTTACAACAGTCCTCAGGACACGTATACTTCAAAAACGATAATAATTATCATTGGTCATTCTATAAAAAGAAGAAAATGTGAAATGTATTCTCACTATACCTGTTTAGAACAGTTTTGTAGATGTCAAAACTCATTACAAAGGCACAGACTTTATCAAAATGACAAACTTTAGAGGTTAGAAAGTTAACACTATTTAATTTGTAAATGAACAAAAATGCACGAGTGTCGCTTTAATTTGAAAAACGAATTGTTTTGTCTTGATTTGTTGTCCCGTTGCCTTGGTAAAATGCCTATAGCCTAAGGGCACGGCCTCCTTTTGATTATTCTTTTATTAATCTACAAATTAAAACTTTTCAGTCACATAAACAGACACAGGCAAGGTAAACTAAATGGCACACATAATTACAGACATATTTAAAATAATTGTACATTATCGTAACGTAATACAGATGAATAGCGCAGCCACGGGGGCGCATGGGTAAGTGGGGAATGCCCCATTGGACCGAGGCAAATTACCCATGAGGCCCCAGCGCGCCTCAGTTAAAAGATAGGTTTATGATGGTTAGGTTGTACAATTATTAAATACGTGTGTAATTGTTAGTATCATTTAGTTTAGCTTGCCTTGTGTCTGTTTATGTGACTGTACAGTCGTTGTCACTCCCGCCATGTTTGTGTCGCCATGTCATTAGACGTGTTCTTATATATCTTTTATGTGTAATTTAAATAAAAGGCGGAGTTTTCACATATCGACCGTGTGTGCAGCTGTTTTCCAGTGACTACAATCAAGTCCGACTCCCTTTTAATTTGTAGATTTACAAAAACGCACGAGTGTCGCTTTAATTTGAAAAACTAATTGTTTTGACTTGATTTGTTGTCCCGTTGCCTTGGTAAAATGCCTATAGCCTAAGGGCACGGCCTCCTTTTGATTATTCTTTTAATAATCTACAAAATAAAACATTTCAGTAACATAAACAGACACAGGGCAAGGTAAACTAAATGGCACACATAATTACAGACATATTTAAAATAATTGTACATTATCGTAACGTAATACAGATGAATAGCGCAGCCACGGGGGCGCATGGGTAAGTGGGGAATGCCCCATTGGACCGAGGCAAATTACCCATGAGGCCCCAGCGCGGCTCAGTTAAAAGATAGGTTTATGATGGTTAGGTTGTACAATTATTAAATACGTGTGTAATTGTTAGTATCATTTAGTTTAGCTTGCCTTGTGTCTGTTTATGTGACTGTACAGTCGTTGTCACTCCCGCCATGTTTGTGTCGCCATGTCATTAGACGTGTTCTTATATATCTTTTATGTGTAATTTAAATAAAAGGCGGAGTTTTCACATATCGACCGTGTGTGCAGCTGTTTTCCAGTGACTACAATCAAGTCCGTCTCCGTTTTAATTTGTAGATTTACAAAAACGCACGAGTGTCGCTTTAATTTGAAAAACTAATTGTTTTGACTTGATTTGTTGTCCCGTTGCCTTGGTAAAATGCCTATAGCCTAAGGGCACAGCCTCCTTTTGATTATTCTTTTAATATTCTACAAAATAAAACATTTCAGTAACATAAACAGACACAGGGCAAGGTAAACTAAATGGCACACATAATTACAGACATATTTAAAATAATTGTACATTATCGTAACGTAATACAGATGAATAGCGCAGCCACGGGGGCGCATGGGTAAGTGGGGAATGCCCCATTGGACCGAGGCAAATTACCCATGAGGCCCCAGCGCGGCTCAGTTAAAAGATAGGTTTATGATGGTTAGGTTGTACAATTATTAAATACGTGTGTAATTGTTAGTATCATTTAGTTTAGCTTGCCTTGTGTCTGTTTATGTGACTGTACAGTCGTTGTCACTCCCGCCATGTGTGTGTCGCCATCTCATAACACCTGTTCATATAAGAGTTTTATAGGTAAATTCAACATCATTAAAAGCTCCTACTTGTTTACCCTGTGTGCTACCATATTCCACCAACCTCAATTATGTCTGTTATTCTTTTAAGAACCCATATGTCTATCAACTTTTACTCCAGTGCAAACCACAATATAGCAAAATGCACATGTTTAATCATTTATTAAGCTGATTAGTCTTTGCAATACATTATTCTTATCATTCTTCCGTCATGCAGCTAGGCTACTTCCGTTATGCTTTCCATTCCACAATCTAGAGTCTTAAAGAATTCAAATTCCTGCTGTGTGACCTTCAGAGTCGCCTGCTTCACAACCCATGTGAGCTGTCTAGAACCACACAGGTGCTTCACTCTGGTAACGTTATTTACAGGTGGCAAGGGCAGCATATTTCTCCAGCAACATCTTTAGAGTTTGGCTTCCAATACCACTGACCATTCTCATGCGCTAAAGAGTCACAAGCATATTTTTACAATCACAATGATTGGCACCTTTCATGACACTTTTAAAGCCACCTGTGTTGAAAATCGTGCCCATGTCTCTAAGCAGCCATGTCTCAACACAGAAGATACTTCTCCAAAGCTCATGGGCACACCACACCAGAGACATGAACTCTCTTCAGCAAGATCACAGCCTCCAACATCTTTCAAGCAATTCCATCACATAAACCAAGCTGTTTGAGCTAGGACAAACATTCACAAGTTCCTGATCCAAAGAGACCATAAAGTCTACATACAAAGCCATACATAACCCATGAGTAGTCCATAAGTAGAATATCAGCAAAGGCTCCTGCATATAGAGCATGTGTGCTGCAATATTCCACACACCACAATGATGTATGTCATCCTTTTAAGAAAGCACTTGTCTACCAACTTTTACTCCAGTGCAAACCACAATATAGCAAAATGCACATGTTTAATCATTTATTAAGCTGATTAGTCTTTGCAATACATTATTCTTATCATTCTTCCGTCATGCAGCTAGGCTACTTCCGTTATGCTTTCCATTCCACAATCTAGAGTCTTAAAGAATTCAAATTCCTGCTGTGTGACCTTCAGAGTCGCCTGCTTCACAACCCATGTGAGCTGTCTAGAACCACACAGGTGCTTCACTCTGGTAACGTTATTTACAGGTGGCAAGGGCAGCATATTTCTCCAGCAACATCTTTAGAGTTTGGCTTCCAATACCACTGACCATTCTCATGCGCTAAAGAGTCACAAGAATATTTTTACAATCACAATGATTGGCACCTTTCATGACACTTTTAAAGCCACCTGTGTTGAAAATCGTGCCCATGTCTCTAAGCAGCCATGTCTCAACACAGAAGATACTTCTCCAAAGCTCATGGGCACACCACACCAGAGACATGAACTCTCTTCAGCAAGATCACAGCCTCCAACATCTTTCAAGCAATTCCATCACATAAACCAAGCTGTTTGGGCTAGGACAAACATTCACAAGTTCCTGATCCAAAGAGACCATAAAGTCTACATACAAAGCCATAAATAACCCATGAATAGTCCATATACTGTTCACTAATTATATTTCTTATTACATTATATTCAGTCATCTTACAACAGTCCTCAGGACACGTATACTTCAAAAACGATAATAATTATCATTGGTCATTCTATAAAAAGAAGAAAATGTGAAATGTATTCTCACTATACCTGTTTAGAACAGTTTTGTAGATGTCAAAACTCATTACAAAGGCACAGACTTTATCAAAATGACAAACTTTAGAGGTTAGAAAGTTAACACTATTTAATTTGTAAATGAACAAAAATGCACGAGTGTCGCTTTAATTTGAAAAACGAATTGTTTTGTCTTGATTTGTTGTCCCGTTGCCTTGGTAAAATGCCTATAGCCTAAGGGCACGGCCTCCTTTTGATTATTCTTTTATTAATCTACAAATTAAAACTTTTCAGTCACATAAACAGACACAGGCAAGGTAAACTAAATGGCACACATAATTACAGACATATTTAAAATAATTGTACATTATCGTAACGTAATACAGATGAATAGCGCAGCCACGGGGGCGCATGGGTAAGTGGGGAATGCCCCATTGGACCGAGGCAAATTACCCATGAGGCCCCAGCGCGCCTCAGTTAAAAGATAGGTTTTACATGATGGTTAGGTTGTACAATTATTAAATACGTGTGTAATTGTTAGTATCATTTAGTTTAGCTTGCCTTGTGTCTGTTTATGTGACTGTACAGTCGTTGTCACTCCCGCCATGTTTGTGTCGCCATGTCATTAGACGTGTTCTTATATATCTTTTATGTGTAATTTATATAAAAGGCGGAGTTTTCACATATCGACCGTGTGTGCAGCTGTTTTCCAGTGACTACAATCAAGTCCGTCTCCCTTTTAATTTGTAGATTTACAAAAACGCACGAGTGTCGCTTTAATTTGAAAAACTAATTGTTTTGACTTGATTTGTTGTCCCGTTGCCTTGGTAAAATGCCTATAGCCTAAGGGCACGGCCTCCTTTTGATTATTCTTTTAATAATCTACAAAATAAAACATTTCAGTAACATAAACAGACACAGGGCAAGGTAAACTAAATGGCACACATAATTACAGACATATTTAAAATAATTGTACATTATCGTAACGTAATACAGACGAATAGCGCAGCCACGGGGGCGCATGGGTAAGTGGGGAATGCCCCATTGGACCGAGGCAAATTACCCATGAGGCCCCAGCGCGGCTCAGTTAAAAGATAGGTTTATGATGGTTAGGTTGTACAATTATTAAATACGTGTGTAATTGTTAGTATCATTTAGTTTAGCTTGCCTTGTGTCTGTTTATGTGACTGTACAGTCGTTGTCACTCCCGCCATGTGTGTGTCGCCATCTCATAACACCTGTTCATATAAGAGTTTTATAGGTAAATTCAACATCATTAAAAGCTCCTACTTGTTTACCCTGTGTGCTACCATATTCCACCAACCTCAATTATGTCTGTTATTCTTTTAAGAACCCATATGTCTATCAACTTTTACTCCAGTGCAAACCACAATATAGCAAAATGCACATGTTTAATCATTTATTAAGCTGATTAGTCTTTGCAATACATTATTCTTATCATTCTTCCGTCATGCAGCTAGGCTACTTCCGTTATGCTTTCCATTCCACAATCTAGAGTCTTAAAGAATTCAAATTCCTGCTGTGTGACCTTCAGAGTCGCCTGCTTCACAACCCATGTGAGCTGTCTAGAACCACACAGGTGCTTCACTCTGGTAACGTTATTTACAGGTGGCAAGGGCAGCATATTTCTCCAGCAACATCTTTAGAGTTTGGCTTCCAATACCACTGACCATTCTCATGCGCTAAAGAGTCACAAGCATATTTTTACAATCACAATGATTGGCACCTTTCATGACACTTTTAAAGCCACCTGTGTTGAAAATCGTGCCCATGTCTCTAAGCAGCCATGTCTCAACACAGAAGATACTTCTCCAAAGCTCATGGGCACACCACACCAGAGACATGAACTCTCTTCAGCAAGATCACAGCCTCCAACATCTTTCAAGCAATTCCATCACATAAACCAAGCTGTTTGAGCTAGGACAAACATTCACAAGTTCCTGATCCAAAGAGACCATAAAGTCTACATACAAAGCCATACATAACCCATGAGTAGTCCATAAGTAGAATATCAGCAAAGGCTCCTGCATATAGAGCATGTGTGCTGCAATATTCCACACACCACAATGATGTATGTCATCCTTTTAAGAAAGCACTTGTCTACCAACTTTTACTCCAGTGCAAACCACAATATAGCAAAATGCACATGTTTAATCATTTATTAAGCTGATTAGTCTTTGCAATACATTATTCTTATCATTCTTCCGTCATGCAGCTAGGCTACTTCCGTTATGCTTTCCATTCCACAATCTAGAGTCTTAAAGAATTCAAATTCCTGCTGTGTGACCTTCAGAGTCGCCTGCTTCACAACCCATGTGAGCTGTCTAGAACCACACAGGTGCTTCACTCTGGTAACGTTATTTACAGGTGGCAAGGGCAGCATATTTCTCCAGCAACATCTTTAGAGTTTGGCTTCCAATACCACTGACCATTCTCATGCGCTAAAGAGTCACAAGCATATTTTTACAATCACAATGATTGGCACCTTTCACGACACTTTTAAAGCCACCTGTGTTGAAAATCGTGCCCATGTCTCTAAGCAGCCATGTCTCAACACAGAAGATACTTCTCCAAAGCTCATGGGCACACCACACCAGAGACATGAACTCTCTTCAGCAAGATCACAGCCTCCAACATCTTTCAAGAAATTCCATCACATAAACCAAGCTGTTTGAGCTAGGACAAACATTCACAAGTTCCTGATCCAAAGAGACCATAAAGTCTACATACAAAGCCATACATAACCCATGAGTAGTCCATAAGTAGAATATCAGCAAAGGCTCCTGCATATAGAGCATGTGTGCTGCAATATTCCACACACCACAATGATGTATGTCATCCTTTTAAGAAAGCACTTGTCTACCAACTTTTACTCCAGTGCAAACCACAATATAGCAAAATGCACATGTTTAATCATTTATTAAGCTGATTAGTCTTTGCAATACATTATTCTTATCATTCTTCCGTCATGCAGCTAGGCTACTTCCGTTATGCTTTCCATTCCACAATCTAGAGTCTTAAAGAATTCAAATTCCTGCTGTGTGACCTTCAGAGTCGCCTGCTTCACAACCCATGTGAGCTGTCTAGAACCACACAGGTGCTTCACTCTGGTAACGTTATTTACAGGTGGCAAGGGCAGCATATTTCTCCAGCAACATCTTTAGAGTTTGGCTTCCAATACCACTGACCATTCTCATGCGCTAAAGAGTCACAAGCATATTTTTACAATCACAATGATTGGCACCTTTCATGACACTTTTAAAGCCACCTGTGTTGAAAATCGTGCCCATGTCTCTAAGCAGCCATGTCTCAACACAGAAGATACTTCTCCAAAGCTCATGGGCACACCACACCAGAGACATGAACTCTCTTCAGCAAGATCACAGCCTCCAACATCTTTCAAGCAATTCCATCACATAAACCAAGCTGTTTGAGCTAGGACAAACATTCACAAGTTCCTGATCCAAAGAGACCATAAAGTCTACATACAAAGCCATACATAACCCATGAGTAGTCCATAAGTAGAATATCAGCAAAGGCTCCTGCATATAGAGCATGTGTGCTGCAATATTCCACACACCACAATGATGTATGTCATCCTTTTAAGAAAGCACTTGTCTACCAACTTTTACTCCAGTGCAAACCACAATATAGCAAAATGCACATGTTTAATCATTTATTAAGCTGATTAGTCTTTGCAATACATTATTCTTATCATTCTTCCGTCATGCAGCTAGGCTACTTCCGTTATGCTTTCCATTCCACAATCTAGAGTCTTAAAGAATTCAAATTCCTGCTGTGTGACCTTCAGAGTCGCCTGCTTCACAACCCATGTGAGCTGTCTAGAACCACACAGGTGCTTCACTCTGGTAACGTTATTTACAGGTGGCAAGGGCAGCATATTTCTCCAGCAACATCTTTAGAGTTTGGCTTCCAATACCACTGACCATTCTCATGCGCTAAAGAGTCACAAGCATATTTTTACAATCACAATGATTGGCACCTTTCACGACACTTTTAAAGCCACCTGTGTTGAAAATCGTGCCCATGTCTCTAAGCAGCCATGTCTCAACACAGAAGATACTTCTCCAAAGCTCATGGGCACACCACACCAGAGACATGAACTCTCTTCAGCAAGATCACAGCCTCCAACATCTTTCAAGAAATTCCATCACATAAACCAAGCTGTTTGAGCTAGGACAAACATTCACAAGTTCCTGATCCAAAGAGACCATAAAGTCTACATACAAAGCCATACATAACCCATGAGTAGTCCATAAGTAGAATATCAGCAAAGGCTCCTGCATATAGAGCATGTGTGCTGCAATATTCCACACACCACAATGATGTATGTCATCCTTTTAAGAAAGCACTTGTCTACCAACTTTTACTCCAGTGCAAACCACAATATAGCAAAATGCACATGTTTAATCATTTATTAAGCTGATTAGTCTTTGCAATACATTATTCTTATCATTCTTCCGTCATGCAGCTAGGCTACTTCCGTTATGCTTTCCATTCCACAATCTAGAGTCTTAAAGAATTCAAATTCCTGCTGTGTGACCTTCAGAGTCGCCTGCTTCACAACCCATGTGAGCTGTCTAGAACCACACAGGTGCTTCACTCTGGTAACGTTATTTACAGGTGGCAAGGGCAGCATATTTCTCCAGCAACATCTTTAGAGTTTGGCTTCCAATACCACTGACCATTCTCATGCGCTAAAGAGTCACAAGCATATTTTTACAATCACAATGATTGGCACCTTTCATGACACTTTTAAAGCCACCTGTGTTGAAAATCGTGCCCATGTCTCTAAGCAGCCATGTCTCAACACAGAAGATACTTCTCCAAAGCTCATGGGCACACCACACCAGAGACATGAACTCTCTTCAGCAAGATCACAGCCTCCAACATCTTTCAAGCAATTCCATCACATAAACCAAGCTGTTTGAGCTAGGACAAACATTCACAAGTTCCTGATCCAAAGAGACCATAAAGTCTACATACAAAGCCATACATAACCCATGAGTAGTCCATAAGTAGAATATCAGCAAAGGCTCCTGCATATAGAGCATGTGTGCTGCAATATTCCACACACCACAATGATGTATGTCATCCTTTTAAGAAAGCACTTGTCTACCAACTTTTACTCCAGTGCAAACCACAATATAGCAAAATGCACATGTTTAATCATTTATTAAGCTGATTAGTCTTTGCAATACATTATTCTTATCATTCTTCCGTCATGCAGCTAGGCTACTTCCGTTATGCTTTCCATTCCACAATCTAGAGTCTTAAAGAATTCAAATTCCTGCTGTGTGACCTTCAGAGTCGCCTGCTTCACAACCCATGTGAGCTGTCTAGAACCACACAGGTGCTTCACTCTGGTAACGTTATTTACAGGTGGCAAGGGCAGCATATTTCTCCAGCAACATCTTTAGAGTTTGGCTTCCAATACCACTGACCATTCTCATGCGCTAAAGAGTCACAAGCATATTTTTACAATCACAATGATTGGCACCTTTCATGACACTTTTAAAGCCACCTGTGTTGAAAATCGTGCCCATGTCTCTAAGCAGCCATGTCTCAACACAGAAGATACTTCTCCAAAGCTCATGGGCACACCACACCAGAGACATGAACTCTCTTCAGCAAGATCACAGCCTCCAACATCTTTCAAGCAATTCCATCACATAAACCAAGCTGTTTGAGCTAGGACAAACATTCACAAGTTCCTGATCCAAAGAGACCATAAAGTCTACATACAAAGCCATACATAACCCATGAGTAGTCCATAAGTAGAATATCAGCAAAGGCTCCTGCATATAGAGCATGTGTGCTGCAATATTCCACACACCACAATGATGTATGTCATCCTTTTAAGAAAGCACTTGTCTACCAACTTTTACTCCAGTGCAAACCACAATATAGCAAAATGCACATGTTTAATCATTTATTAAGCTGATTAGTCTTTGCAATACATTATTCTTATCATTCTTCCGTCATGCAGCTAGGCTACTTCCGTTATGCTTTCCATTCCACAATCTAGAGTCTTAAAGAATTCAAATTCCTGCTGTGTGACCTTCAGAGTCGCCTGCTTCACAACCCATGTGAGCTGTCTAGAACCACACAGGTGCTTCACTCTGGTAACGTTATTTACAGGTGGCAAGGGCAGCATATTTCTCCAGCAACATCTTTAGAGTTTGGCTTCCAATACCACTGACCATTCTCATGCGCTAAAGAGTCACAAGAATATTTTTACAATCACAATGATTGGCACCTTTCATGACACTTTTAAAGCCACCTGTGTTGAAAATCGTGCCCATGTCTCTAAGCAGCCATGTCTCAACACAGAAGATACTTCTCCAAAGCTCATGGGCACACCACACCAGAGACATGAACTCTCTTCAGCAAGATCACAGCCTCCAACATCTTTCAAGCAATTCCATCACATAAACCAAGCTGTTTGGGCTAGGACAAACATTCACAAGTTCCTGATCCAAAGAGACCATAAAGTCTACATACAAAGCCATAAATAACCCATGAATAGTCCATATACTGTTCACTAATTATATTTCTTATTACATTATATTCAGTCATCTTACAACAGTCCTCAGGACACGTATACTTCAAAAACGATAATAATTATCATTGGTCATTCTATAAAAAGAAGAAAATGTGAAATGTATTCTCACTATACCTGTTTAGAACAGTTTTGTAGATGTCAAAACTCATTACAAAGGCACAGACTTTATCAAAATGACAAACTTTAGAGGTTAGAAAGTTAACACTATTTAATTTGTAAATGAACAAAAATGCACGAGTGTCGCTTTAATTTGAAAAACGAATTGTTTTGTCTTGATTTGTTGTCCCGTTGCCTTGGTAAAATGCCTATAGCCTAAGGGCACGGCCTCCTTTTGATTATTCTTTTATTAATCTACAAATTAAAACTTTTCAGTCACATAAACAGACACAGGCAAGGTAAACTAAATGGCACACATAATTACAGACATATTTAAAATAATTGTACATTATCGTAACGTAATACAGATGAATAGCGCAGCCACGGGGGCGCATGGGTAAGTGGGGAATGCCCCATTGGACCGAGGCAAATTACCCATGAGGCCCCAGCGCGCCTCAGTTAAAAGATAGGTTTTACATGATGGTTAGGTTGTACAATTATTAAATACGTGTGTAATTGTTAGTATCATTTAGTTTAGCTTGCCTTGTGTCTGTTTATGTGACTGTACAGTCGTTGTCACTCCCGCCATGTTTGTGTCGCCATGTCATTAGACGTGTTCTTATATATCTTTTATGTGTAATTTATATAAAAGGCGGAGTTTTCACATATCGACCGTGTGTGCAGCTGTTTTCCAGTGACTACAATCAAGTCCGTCTCCCTTTTAATTTGTAGATTTACAAAAACGCACGAGTGTCGCTTTAATTTGAAAAACTAATTGTTTTGACTTGATTTGTTGTCCCGTTGCCTTGGTAAAATGCCTATAGCCTAAGGGCACGGCCTCCTTTTGATTATTCTTTTAATAATCTACAAAATAAAACATTTCAGTAACATAAACAGACACAGGGCAAGGTAAACTAAATGGCACACATAATTACAGACATATTTAAAATAATTGTACATTATCGTAACGTAATACAGACGAATAGCGCAGCCACGGGGGCGCATGGGTAAGTGGGGAATGCCCCATTGGACCGAGGCAAATTACCCATGAGGCCCCAGCGCGGCTCAGTTAAAAGATAGGTTTATGATGGTTAGGTTGTACAATTATTAAATACGTGTGTAATTGTTAGTATCATTTAGTTTAGCTTGCCTTGTGTCTGTTTATGTGACTGTACAGTCGTTGTCACTCCCGCCATGTGTGTGTCGCCATCTCATAACACCTGTTCATATAAGAGTTTTATAGGTAAATTCAACATCATTAAAAGCTCCTACTTGTTTACCCTGTGTGCTACCATATTCCACCAACCTCAATTATGTCTGTTATTCTTTTAAGAACCCATATGTCTATCAACTTTTACTCCAGTGCAAACCACAATATAGCAAAATGCACATGTTTAATCATTTATTAAGCTGATTAGTCTTTGCAATACATTATTCTTATCATTCTTCCGTCATGCAGCTAGGCTACTTCCGTTATGCTTTCCATTCCACAATCTAGAGTCTTAAAGAATTCAAATTCCTGCTGTGTGACCTTCAGAGTCGCCTGCTTCACAACCCATGTGAGCTGTCTAGAACCACACAGGTGCTTCACTCTGGTAACGTTATTTACAGGTGGCAAGGGCAGCATATTTCTCCAGCAACATCTTTAGAGTTTGGCTTCCAATACCACTGACCATTCTCATGCGCTAAAGAGTCACAAGCATATTTTTACAATCACAATGATTGGCACCTTTCATGACACTTTTAAAGCCACCTGTGTTGAAAATCGTGCCCATGTCTCTAAGCAGCCATGTCTCAACACAGAAGATACTTCTCCAAAGCTCATGGGCACACCACACCAGAGACATGAACTCTCTTCAGCAAGATCACAGCCTCCAACATCTTTCAAGCAATTCCATCACATAAACCAAGCTGTTTGAGCTAGGACAAACATTCACAAGTTCCTGATCCAAAGAGACCATAAAGTCTACATACAAAGCCATACATAACCCATGAGTAGTCCATAAGTAGAATATCAGCAAAGGCTCCTGCATATAGAGCATGTGTGCTGCAATATTCCACACACCACAATGATGTATGTCATCCTTTTAAGAAAGCACTTGTCTACCAACTTTTACTCCAGTGCAAACCACAATATAGCAAAATGCACATGTTTAATCATTTATTAAGCTGATTAGTCTTTGCAATACATTATTCTTATCATTCTTCCGTCATGCAGCTAGGCTACTTCCGTTATGCTTTCCATTCCACAATCTAGAGTCTTAAAGAATTCAAATTCCTGCTGTGTGACCTTCAGAGTCGCCTGCTTCACAACCCATGTGAGCTGTCTAGAACCACACAGGTGCTTCACTCTGGTAACGTTATTTACAGGTGGCAAGGGCAGCATATTTCTCCAGCAACATCTTTAGAGTTTGGCTTCCAATACCACTGACCATTCTCATGCGCTAAAGAGTCACAAGCATATTTTTACAATCACAATGATTGGCACCTTTCACGACACTTTTAAAGCCACCTGTGTTGAAAATCGTGCCCATGTCTCTAAGCAGCCATGTCTCAACACAGAAGATACTTCTCCAAAGCTCATGGGCACACCACACCAGAGACATGAACTCTCTTCAGCAAGATCACAGCCTCCAACATCTTTCAAGAAATTCCATCACATAAACCAAGCTGTTTGAGCTAGGACAAACATTCACAAGTTCCTGATCCAAAGAGACCATAAAGTCTACATACAAAGCCATACATAACCCATGAGTAGTCCATAAGTAGAATATCAGCAAAGGCTCCTGCATATAGAGCATGTGTGCTGCAATATTCCACACACCACAATGATGTATGTCATCCTTTTAAGAAAGCACTTGTCTACCAACTTTTACTCCAGTGCAAACCACAATATAGCAAAATGCACATGTTTAATCATTTATTAAGCTGATTAGTCTTTGCAATACATTATTCTTATCATTCTTCCGTCATGCAGCTAGGCTACTTCCGTTATGCTTTCCATTCCACAATCTAGAGTCTTAAAGAATTCAAATTCCTGCTGTGTGACCTTCAGAGTCGCCTGCTTCACAACCCATGTGAGCTGTCTAGAACCACACAGGTGCTTCACTCTGGTAACGTTATTTACAGGTGGCAAGGGCAGCATATTTCTCCAGCAACATCTTTAGAGTTTGGCTTCCAATACCACTGACCATTCTCATGCGCTAAAGAGTCACAAGCATATTTTTACAATCACAATGATTGGCACCTTTCATGACACTTTTAAAGCCACCTGTGTTGAAAATCGTGCCCATGTCTCTAAGCAGCCATGTCTCAACACAGAAGATACTTCTCCAAAGCTCATGGGCACACCACACCAGAGACATGAACTCTCTTCAGCAAGATCACAGCCTCCAACATCTTTCAAGCAATTCCATCACATAAACCAAGCTGTTTGAGCTAGGACAAACATTCACAAGTTCCTGATCCAAAGAGACCATAAAGTCTACATACAAAGCCATACATAACCCATGAGTAGTCCATAAGTAGAATATCAGCAAAGGCTCCTGCATATAGAGCATGTGTGCTGCAATATTCCACACACCACAATGATGTATGTCATCCTTTTAAGAAAGCACTTGTCTACCAACTTTTACTCCAGTGCAAACCACAATATAGCAAAATGCACATGTTTAATCATTTATTAAGCTGATTAGTCTTTGCAATACATTATTCTTATCATTCTTCCGTCATGCAGCTAGGCTACTTCCGTTATGCTTTCCATTCCACAATCTAGAGTCTTAAAGAATTCAAATTCCTGCTGTGTGACCTTCAGAGTCGCCTGCTTCACAACCCATGTGAGCTGTCTAGAACCACACAGGTGCTTCACTCTGATAACATTATTTACAGGTGGCAAGGGCAGCATATTTCTCCAGCAACATCTTTAGAGTTTGGCTTCCAATACCACTGACCATTCTCATGCGCTAAAGAGTCACAAGCATATTTTTACAATCACAATGATTGGCACCTTTCATGACACTTTTAAAGCCACCTGTGTTGAAAATCGTGCCCATGTCTCTAAGCAGCCATGTCTCAACACAGAAGATACTTCTCCAAAGCTCATGGGCACACCACACCAGAGACATGAACTCTCTTCAGCAAGATCACAGCCTCCAACATCTTTCAAGCAATTCCATCACATAAACCAAGCTGTTTGGGCTAGGACAAACATTCACAAGTTCCTGATCCAAAGAGACCATAAAGTCTACATACAAAGCCATAAATAACCCATGAATAGTCCATATACTGTTCACTAATTATATTTCTTATTACATTATATCCAGTCATCTTACAACAG